>NC_135443.1:15919896-16127396 GCF_051991255.1 Vanacampus margaritifer | reverse complement strand
TAACTGTGTTGAAAGCAAATTTTGGATTATGCATTTGACAATAAAGTAAGTAAGTATCTATCTATTGCTCTTTTTTGGTTCTGATGACTTTGTTGGTGTGATGTTTGAACATGTAAGGACATGTAGAAACATATGAAATGTCTGTTAAAAACAAAGAACGATGTTGAGCCTTGATTGAACACGAAAAGGCTAACAATGACTATTATTTTCTGATGGTGTTATACGAGTCTCTCCTTAATCAGTTTGAAAATTGCTTGACAGCTTCAAGACGACAGAAAATTGCAGGCAGCTTTCACCCAAAGATCATTTAACAATGTGCTAACATTAAGTTGCTAGGAAACAGACAAGGAATAAGAGGACACACTTTATCAAAAAAAAAAATAATAATGAGAATAATAATTTAAAAAAAAACTTTCCCGTACAAATGTTGCCATAACAAACAATTTTAACAATATTTGGTCACCTCAAACAATAAGCAATAATGAAGTAAATAATAAAGCAACTCTCTGGATATTATGACAAATTTGAGTCTGGAGTCCCTAGAAAGCAGTGATGGGAAAATGAAGCTTCATGAAGCACTTGCTAGTAATATTATATATATATATATATATATATATATATATATATATATATCTATATATAATATAGTAATATTTTACTACTGTAGATGGTGCTCTTGATTTAAATTTAAAGGCCAGTGCAATGGAAATTGGTGAAACTTAAAAAATAAATAAAAAATAAACATTTTATTTTTTTTATTTTTATTTTTTTAAAGGAGAGCAATGATGATGTCAAATCGAATGAACAATACTGAGCTCTAAAGAAAAAAAAAAAAGGAAATTGGTGAAACTTCCAGTACATCTTTACACCAAGAGTGGCATCTAGAGGAGTCAAAAAATATCACAAGTGCTTCATGAAGCTTCATTCGTCCAACACTACTAGAAAGAATGCACAATGACATTAAGATCACTGTTTAGTTAGTTTGCCAAATGGAGCCAATGCGACCGCTAATGGGGGTCGCTAATGTGATGATGGAGGCGTTAAAGTGATGACAACAAACTACAGGGAGGACAGATCATTTCTTGGCTGAGGGAGCCATCATTAGAGTTCACAAGACAGATATACATTATATGGGATCAACAACTCTGAATAATCTTGTACACAGAGAAACTGGTGTGCAAATATTCTGATTTTAGTTTTTCCTTAAAAGTATGTGATGGCTCTGATGCTTCCTTCCAGGGGAGGTGGTACAATTAATGTCCGGTCATCTACGCTTAATGCAGCATCCAAACCCAGCGCAGCTCCAGTTGGCAGTTGGCAATATACCCTGCTGACTCGAGCCTGCTTGTGTTTTTCCAACACTACACAAATGAAGAATGCCAACAACTCCATAATCCCAAAAATGCAGGACCATTGGAAATATCAGGTGAAAGCTAAGAAAAGGGAGTTCTTGAGAATAAAGGAAAAAAGAAATGACTTACAGCATATATGGTAAAGCAATTCCTCGATTGTAGAGAATCTGAACACTTTGAAGGTGGAACTCAGTCAACCATCTTTCGGGATTACAAATTTCAAAATTGAATCATAATAATGATTTAGTGAATATGGTCACACACACTCCATTTCAGAAGGTGGCGCTAATGTACCAAAAGTATTTGCCAACTGTAGAAAAGAAAGCAGAAAAAAGTAGAGTAGTCGTGGCAACCAATGTGTGATGCATGACATGAGTTTGCTGCCGCTTCTCACAGCAACAAACGAAGGGACCGTCTCCCTAGCTAGTTCGCTACTTTAGCATGTGACATCCACAACAAGGATTTACTAGTATTTACAGCACCAAAAGGCACAGTAACTGGCCAGAATTCTACCTTTGGCCACAATGCGATGCGGGATTCTAGTTAAGGTAAGCAATTTAAAGGAAAAAGAAAAACATTTCCGTTGTTAGAAGTGGAGATTTCGAATCCAAACAGAATTTGTTCACTGCCATCAACGCGATTAAGGAATGGGGACAATAGGTGCCAATCTGAGCTCTACTGTTCTTGATCTCGTTTTTTTGTAAGAATACATTTCCAACAAAAATGTGTTACATGTTCTTTTTTTCCCCCTCATGGTGCATTTTTTGACTGGTGCAACTTAAAAAAATACAGCAATATTTTTTCAATAATCACCCATAACCCAGCACACATCAAATGGAACAATGCCAATACACATTATGCTGTTAGTGTGTGTTTTCTAGAAAACTATAATTGTACAACTGAGTCTAAGAAAAAAGAGCTTAACGGTTTAAAAAGAAGAAGAATCTTTTTTGGCCCTTAACAAAAAAATAAATAAAATCACTGTCTGACAGAAAAGTCTACAAAAAAATAAAAAATAAAACATAACAACTCTAGTAAGGATAAGCAAAAATTGATTTTCTGTGATTCATGATATTGTCGTCTGTTGTGTAGTGTGTACGTGACAAGATAAACAAACTGGGAAGCGTATACAGCAGGAAGCTATATTTGAATTGTGACTTCAATAAGACATAAGCAATGAAGCCATGAACATGTGCCTTTGTGCTTCGACTTCATCTGAGAGACTTTGTACAATCTTTCGCTTTAATGACATATCTTCTTTTCAGACCGGAGAAACGTGTAGATATCCAGTGCGGTATCTCGTGTGCATTTGATGCTGTCCTGGAGTCGTGCACTTGCTAAATAACAAGCACTGTTGAGGACTTTGAAGTACACAGTAAGTCAACATCGACGTCAGCTTTGTTGTTTATTTGACGGAGCCAGATGATATAATTTATTTGTGCAAGGTTGATTTGCTTCAGTGTGGAACATGACTGCTTTAACTTACAAAAGGGAGCAAAACCTATGCAAACAAATGGCAGATTAGTGCAAACAAATCAGAACGTCCCTTTTATTGATGGAAGTCGCCCTTCAATAGAGATGCTGTCTTTTTTTTCCTTGAAAACCAAGTAAATATTCAACATCTTTTGAGGTGAAAGTCAATTGCAACTGGGGATTTTTTTTTTAAAGTCATTAATGAAAGAGTTTGTTGTGGATATTAAACAGATTAAAAATGGGATGTCATGTCACTTTAGTTCACATGTGAGTCAATGCTGGTGAGTGATATAGGGCAATAAATATAGTGTATTTACGAGAGGTGTCAGGTGATTACAATTTTTTGTCGTAATTAATTGCATGAATTCAATTAATAACTCACGATTAATTACAAATTAATCGCACATTTTATATTCTCAATTTATATGTGAATTTACAATAAAATATTTTTTAGCAATTTTTTCATACTCTTGTTAACATAAAAGTGGGAAGAAATGTTCACCTAATAGAAATATGGTTGCGTTTTTTTAGTCATTGATAACAATAATTTCATAACAATTCATAAAATTGTTTTAAAATGAAAAATATGTACGGTACTGTAATGACATTGATTGTGTTGGTCATTTTTCTGTCACTAAAAGTACATGGTATAATGGCGTTTGTAAGACGATGGTGACAGCTCAGTGCATTTTTCTTTTCATATTAAAAGCTGACAAATTTTTCAAATGAAGTAACTTTGCACATTTTTAAAATTGTAAAAAACAAATTGACCCCGGTCCCCACAAATATATACATTGTTATTTCTTTTATTACAGCTAAATTGTGTTATAGTGACTCCTTTACACAACTTTTACTTTTATTTTGTTACGTTCTTGGATGTGCAAGTGACATAGCTTTGCTGCCAGCGAAAGATACACTTAAGCTATTTTCTGGAGTTGCTGAAAAAAATACGCCTCACATCAAAAGATCAAGTGGCTTGGAGTGACTCCAAATGACAAGACAGCGTCCATTCTGCTCTTGGCTTTCACAGGAGTGCCCATGGATTCCTCTTGGAAAGCTGTGGCAGCCTGGCTCGGTGCTAATCGCTAACACCGGCGCTACCGAGTGCGTTCTGACAAATCGGGGAGCCGGTGGTAGTGCTACACAGTCCAAATGGCTCCTCCACTCGAACATTCTGCCCCTTAAACATTGTGTATTTTAGTTCTAGTGCAGTACAGTGCATTTCTATTGGGTAATTTTGACGTGGACGTTTCTGCTGCGTCACAACGGGAATTCTCCCTTACTAGAGGCTTTCCAAATAAGGGGCGGTCGTTAATCGTTAAAGGAACTTTTTTAACGCGCTAATTTTGACACCCCTAGTATTCACAAACCTTAACTTATACAACAAATGTATCATAACCACGTTGTGTGACTGTAGCATGAACCCGATGCGTAATGCATAGTTTTAAAGCTTCTTCCAATGATGTACAGTTTCCTGTATTTGTGACTGATGTGCTATAATAAGTGTTGGCATGGTGACAGCAAGAGGTTACATACCGCATTAGTAAATGCTTGTCCTTGTTATTATTCTCCTTAATAAATAATGGAAGGCGATAAAGATAGCTGAACAGTGTTCTACATGAAATGGCTCTGTTGTACACTGGCCTTGCTCTCTTAAACTCAACTTGTGAGAAATGAATCTTTGATAATGTATAGCGGGATCCTTCAGCATCTCGCTATCAGACCGCCGCTACCTTACAAGCAAAGATGACACACTCACCCTCGGGCGCGTTGGCATCACAGACCCTGGTGGTGCTGAATGAAGTGTTCCCCGACGTAAGGCCTGATGAAGGACTCTTGAGATAAAAAATAATAATAAACACACAAAATTCACAAATCTTAGCAAAATCTGAGGCTGACACATGAAAGTAGAACAATTCAAAAACAGGAAAAATCTATACTACTACATTTATAAAACTAGGAAAGACCCAGGAGAAAAAAAACTAATCTTAAGAAAAATGATTCAATCACAATTTTTTTCCCCAACAGAAAGCTTTGTAGATGGAGATATTTCACTGGCAAATATGTTTTACAACAATAAAAAATAGAAATAGACCCAGGTGCAAATTGAACATAAGTTGCTTCAAGGAAAATATTTTAAAATTGGAAGTTTTTTTTAGACTTGAGCAGTATAGTGCATTTATAGTTTATAAATGAGTTTACCAGAATGTTTAAATTAAAACTAGAGATGGAGCGATATGTTGTTTTTTCAGAGCCGATATGATACCGATTATGAGTTATCAAGGCGGCCGATAACTGATATTTGGAGTCGATATTCACTTCCAAGTGAAAATAAGTAATAATAATACAATTTCCTACGATTAACAATTATTGTTGAAATGTGTTTTTGAAAAACTTTTTAGATTTGCAAAATGATTTTTTTTTTTATAATCCTAGTCAATCCTAACAACTAAATTGTGCCCAATAGTTTTTTACAGTAAATACTTTTCCAAAATTAAAAAATATCTGATATGTTAAATGTTCACTTACTTTGGCTTTAATTGCAAAAAAACAACGCAAAACAAAAGCTCCAGGGAGTCCACAGGGTTGACAGCATCTCATTAAGTTAACTGAAAATTTAAATAAATAGTTCCCTCAAGTTGATACAACTTTAACGGACCTTTTATTGGCCATCAGATCTATTTATTTATTTATTTTAAATGCCGATATTCACCAAAATGCTGAATATTGGCACTGGTCGACCCAGCAGATAACTGCTCTATCCCTAATTAAGACAGACATCAACAATAATGAATGAAAGAATCCATCTTCTCTGTGAATTAAAAACATCTATTTTCTCTTATTGAAGGGAAAGTAAGGGTGTTAAAAAAAGTTTTTAGTTGAGGTATAGAGACAGCGGTGCGTCGAAAGCACACATACACACAAATCATCTGAAAGGTAAACAGACCTTCCTCATGGTTTACAATCCAACAAGAACTACAAACGGTCTCTGTGGAGAACACACATTGACCTAGCTGGGCCTATCATCAAAGCCTCATCGGGGAGGCCGAACACGAAGAAATAAGTGGGATGAAGCTACACAGTTTCCCTTACCTCTATGAGATATTTCTGGCTGCCGTACATGACGTACTGAGGAGCAAGACTGTAGATCATGTAGCTGGTATGGAGAACAATCAAAAGCAAAATCATGCAGAGGAAGAGGAGAGCCTGGGGACGGGTTCTTTTTGGTCGAATTTTGTACAGCTGTAAAGGAAAAGATACATTTCAAAATGGATATGCGCATCAATATAAAAAAAAAAAAAAGATATACAGCCGGCGTCTGTATTTACCCTTATCCAAAAGAACCAGATGCCCATGTTGCGAATACCCGCCATGGATGTGAGAACAAAATACATTGTGATGACTGTAATCAGGATGTAATCCAATGGAAATACCTGCAAGACCAAGATCAGAGAATACATGCAGCTTTCACATATAGTACTTTCACACCACCACAACATCATTAAATGTTTAGTTTAGGAACAATGAAAATTGGGCGCCATCTGGAAGGTAACAGTAAAATATACAGTATAGTTGAGCGCATCTTAACAGAGGAAAATCATGTATTGCACAAATGACATGCATGGATACTTACAGGCTGTAAGGCTAATAGAAGTTCATTCAAAGGATTGGTTAGATTGGTGCCAAAGATCACAAAGCCGGAGCTGATGCCAGCCGAGTGGAGAGCTTTATCCAGACTGAAACAGTAACAAATTAAACAATTAAAAAAAAAAATACAACAACGAGCAAGTACTGTTTTGTGCACCATAAAATGCAATTTTTTTTACTTTTTTAAGGGTCGTTTTAAGGTCAAGACACATTCACGTCACATTAAACAAAAACAAAGACTTACTTCGAAATAAACAGCGCAACAGAGAACAGCAGAGCAACCAGGATAAAGAAAATGCCCAGAAGAATCTGCACAAAAAGACAATACATGTATACAAAAAATGTGTTAAAATATTGGAGAGTGATAACAACAACATCAATTTAACATACTGAGCCAATTCTGTTGCTTTGAAAAACATCGACTGGCCCATATAAATTTGTCATGTCTTATGTGAAGGCAAGACCATATGGCTCGGCCCTCCAGTTTGGCAATGATGCCAAAGGTGACAAAGGGAAGCAACGGTGCAGCCCAGACACGAGCATCGAGCTTCAAGCTTGCTAGGTTAGCGGCAGCCAAAAAAGCAATAAAGCTTATGAAATGCTTGAGGGACATTTCATATTAAAAAAAAAGTGTGCCTGACTGGAATATGTAATAATTGGGCTACAGTTATGCCAACGTATGGAGTGCAATTTAAACAATACTTAAATTACTGAAGTGTGGGTCCATTGCAATTAAAAAAAAAAGGCTTATTTTTGCCAACTGGCCAGCTGGTCACAACTCAGTAGGAGAGTGCTTCAAAAATTGAAAGTGGGTGAGGGAAAAAAAACAACCTAAAAACAACGAACAATCATTATTTATGAGATTTTATGTTATTTCAGTTTTGTGGTACCATCTATATATTAGTGCTTAAAGAGGGAGTATGACATTTTCTTCCAACTGTCAATATGACCCAAAAGTAGTACACAAAAAAAAACTGTATTTAGAAGAAGAAAAAACGTAATTTTTTTATGAAACCACAGTGGCCAAAGAAAAACAACCAATAAGAGACAGAAGGTGTGACGACAAGGTGTCAATCATAAGTTGCGCACTTATGAGGACACTAATAATCATTCGAATCAGGTGTGTTGGAGGAGAGAAACATCTAAAACCTACAGAACTCTAGCCCTCGAGGACCGGAATTGCCCACCCGTCTTAAAAGCATTTGATACTTACCCTTACTCATCGTATTCAATGGGGGTGTAGACCCTTTGGTAGTTTTTACACTTAGTTTTAACTCACAATTCACTCCCAGCCATTTTAACTGAAGGAATCCCCTTCGCTCCCGGCTGTTTTACTAGATTTTGCAAGGCCCACAGAATATTGTGTTCATGGAACCTACCAAAAGAAAGATTAGCGTCTCATCTTTCATTAGGAAAAAAAAAAAGTATATTTCTATCCGTTTCCGTTTTGCAGCAATTAGCATTAGAATATAGCTAAGTTTCATCATTATTCACAAATCTGCTTAGAACTGTGGGTAAATGAGCTTGTTTTCAACATGGCCCTGCTTGATCTCTTCTACTCTGCTGCCACCTGCTGGCCATTTTTGTAATAACTACCATTGCTTTGACCGTTTTGTGCAGTTGAGAGGCTGCATCAAAGCCTTCTGTATGCTCTAGCATAAAAAAACGGTATTTGGGACACTTAATAGATTCAAAATAGAACATATTTATATGTTTTCGGGAGCAAATTAGTTAATCATGTTTGAATTGCAAAGATGTTAATTCTCATGCTTTTTAAAATATGTTTAACTATAGCACAGAGTGTTGCTGTTAATTCAAACTACAATGCAGCTTCCTATACACCTATAATATGAATATGTATAATATTGTAATGACATTTGTTGCTCACCCAACATTTCTCAGCCTTAAACTTTTGCTATTTTATCAAAACAAATTGTTGTCAGGGCAAAATTTTGGTAGGTATGCAATAAGAGTTTATCGCTATTGCTGAAGACATGTAATAGAGGCTGGCTAACGTTACCCTCCACGACCTCAAAGTCCCTCCCTGTATCACCAAACGTAACAACCTGCTTACCGGCTGCTACACTTTGCCGCTCACTCTGTCCTGCGGTTTTAAAAGCCGGCATCATCTATGGCTGCTCCTCTACCTGCCCGCTGCTGCTTCAACAGTTCAGCTGTTCAACCTGCAGTTGCAAAGCATCGCTGTCACAGTAGCGGAGGCTACAGAAGCCCCTCCAGCAAACAGCTTTTAAGCTTGCGCTAGCTTGATAGCTTGACACCCAACCAACCATATACTTATTGTGTTTTACAACTGTATAATTCCACATGTAGCACTGGATTTTTTTTTTTTTAAGTGCATCTCTTATGTAGTTGCAGTTTGTGAGAGGCATTGTGGGATTTAACCGCATCAGGGTCAGTTTGCTAACATAGATTAATCCTATTTCTTTGCTTAATAGATAAACATTGAAGAAAGTAAACAAAGGCACTGCATGGAACCAAAAGAGAATACCTGAAAAATGTGAACTTTTCTTTAAGACAAATATAGTGGAGCTAAAAGGGAATCTAGAGCAGTCCACTCTGGAGCATGCTGACATGGCAGATTTATATCAGGTATGCTGTAGCAAAACAAAATATCAGAAACAAACTTCCAAGGGAGGAAATTAGAAATGTGGCTGCACATCCCAATCAATCATGCTGAACATTAGCTCAGGAAATATGAATCTTTTTATTATTATTATTATTACAAAACAGTTCATATAGGTGCACACTGTGAATTTGATACTAGTATTTCATTCATAAAATGAGTGTTACCTTGAAAGGTCTGAGAGCACTGCCCATTTTGTTGCAGCAGTTCCTCTCTGCGATTTCCAGGTGCCTCCCCCTCCGCTGTAGGACCTGCAGCTTCCCTTCCAGTTCCTGAAGGTTGTTTCGGTCCCGTGATGACAAGGGGCGACCATCTTGGCACTGAGGGGAAAAAACGGGGTTAAGCCAGTGTAATAAAAATGCTAACTTTTCATACAGGTTTCTTTTTTTTTGTTTTTGTAAGAACATTTACACTATTATAGTAAAAAATAAAAATAAAATAAAAAAGTATTTAAAAAATGGCTCTAAAGTTTTAAATCAATTTTCAATCAATTAACTGTCCAGTCATTAATTATTTTTATTTTATTTTAACTTGAATTTATAAAAAATTGTAAATGAATGTGACATTTAAATCCTGCAACACTATTAAGCAAGAAGAGTGGAAATAACGTTTTTAAATCCCTGTTTAAATGCCATTAATTTGTGATAGAATAAAGTACAAAAGTTAAATAATTTCAAACAAAATGGCATCTTTTTGAGAGGGGAGAGGCAAAAATATACAACTGAGATAATGTGGTTACATAAGTGTGCACACCTGCTTATTACTAGGGATGTGGTTGCATTCAGAACTAACTAATCACATTCAAACTCATGTTACAGTTTTTCGCCATAGGTTTGGCACATTTCTTGAAACTGAGATGACATTTTCAAAACTGCAAGATCATTCTCAATTGCTTTGGCTCATCTGCATTCACTTAGTGCTTTTGCCAAAAAGAACTTGGATGATTTTGCACAACACCGTGGATCATCTGCAAAAGCTCATATCTCTCCCAAAACAACTTACATATGTGTCAATATCAAATTTCTAAGTCATACAAGTCGTCCCTTTGGCAATCTGTCAGCACTGCAAGTCAAATTCATTAGATGTTTTGTCACAACAACAGACAACTAGCTAACAAACAGCTAACAGCTAACAAAATACAATTATATATAAAACAGAAGGGAACAAAGGATTTTACAAGAGCAGTTTTCAAAGGTTGCGGTTTGACATACCGTACTCTACTTACAGTCAAGGAAATTGCAACACTTTTTACTCACACAAAGTTACTTACACATTAGAGTGCGACAAAATAAAGTGTAAGCCAAATTCTGTATATATTTATGAAAAACTAATAACTAAAATTATATCTAGCGCACAATGTAAATGAAGAACCAACTACTGTTACACTTTCACTACACTGTAAATTCTGTCGAGTAAGTTTGACTATTTAGAGTGGGACCAAAAGACTCAATTTTAGAGTAATATTTACTAGGGGTGGGAATCTTTGAATGTCTCACGATTCGATTTGGATTTTTGGGTCTGCGATTCGATTCAGAATCGATTTTTGATTAAGAACGATTTTTGATTCAAAATGATTTGATTGACAATGATTTTTGCTTTAATCTATAGATGTGCAAGGAATTGTAATGATCTACTCCAGTCTGACTCGCTAATGCTAATTATAATTAGTGCGCTACTCGCGGCACTTTTATCACTCAAAAGAACAACTTTTATTGGAATAACTGGATCGTGACTTTTTCCTTCTACTCTCTAATGTGGCTAAAACTTAACAGTGTATTAAAACGCGTGGAACCACACTGCCCCTAAGTGGCCAAATCAGGTACAACATGAATAGCGCTCCAAATAAAGGCACACACGGACAAAGGCAAGACAGTATAAAATAATTTAAATAAAATAAATTTTGGGACATTTAAAATCGATTCTGAATGTTACTAAATGAGAATCGATTTTTTGGCACACCCCTGATATTTACACTTGGAAGAGAGTAAAATAAACAATTGAAAAATAAATAAAAGTCACTTAAGAGTTGAGGAAATAACTCACGACCTTAAGCTTGGGAGACCACTGAGCTCCTGCTGTGTGCTAGTATATCGCTCGTGTCAGCTGGAATCTTCGTAACTCCGAGTCCCAAAACATCTTGGAGCTAAGCAAACAGTAGAAGTGGCGTAGCTCAGGTGGTACTGCGGCCGTCTCCTAACCTGAAGGTTTTCTCAACCCTTGAGTGACTTTTTTTTCTTCAATTCTTTATTACTCTATTCCAAGTTTAAATGTTACTCTAAAACCGAGTCTATTTGATCCCACTCAAAATAGTGTCAAATTTACTCTACAGAATTTATTGTGCAGTCGCTATCATCACCTTCCCCCTCTTGGCCATCGTCCTCATTCTCTTGACCATCCATACGCTGCTCTCTGTTTGTCCAAAGGTTTTCATCCACGTTGCAGCCGATATTTTCCCTTGCAATGCAGCGAGGAAAAAACATCCTCTACACTGATCCCCTATGATATGCTGGACTAATTTTGAAAATGGAACAGATGATTTTGCATATTATGATTTACACACTGAAATCCTGCTGACATGTTTTGGAGAGGGCAGCCATTAGACTGAAGAACAACTGATACAGTTCGATCAGCAAGATCTATTCTTTTGGAAAATGTGCTAAATGTGGGCAGATTGTGCTAACTGTAGGCTAAATGTACACAACCATTTGCACATTTCCACTGAGGCAATTGAGACATGTTTTAAGACATTGGCAATTTGACGAAAACAATGAGAAATGCCATTCAGTTGAGATCAATTGTAAGGTAGTTTAGGGATTTGTCCATGGTATTTTGAAAATGTCATCTCAGTTTCAAGAAATGCGCCAAACCTATGGAGAAAAACTGTAAATGGAAGTTAGCCCACACCTGGCTATAAAGTGCCTCTGATGATTAAACTCAAAGTTTTGCAGTTCTGGTGTGCTTTCCCTGACATTTATTTTTTGGTGTGTTCTGGCAGAAATCTGGCACACACTGATTGCTATTTGGAGCGATTCAGACTTCCTTGCACATTGACAAAGTCCACACAACCAGTTAAAAAGAACAGCTCGTTTTTCTTTTGCTGATGTAATTATGGCTAAAAAAATTCTACATGGGGTACAACAACAACGTTATATATTAGAAGTTACAGAATGTTGAATTACATACTAGTTCCAACAGATGAGTTCAGTTCTACACCAGTACAAACTATAATTGCAGTCATCAACATGTTTTTTTTGTTTTGTTTTTTTAAAACAACAACCATGTAAGTCTCAAGTATACTTAAATGAACTAATTATATTGATCGTGATCAATAACATGATGCATGTTTGTGTCATACCTTGGATTTCAGCTTCTCAATCTGGTGCTCGACATCATCAATGTCCTCTGTGTTCGCCAGGCGTTCATACGCTACACTCCGTGTGCCTTTTATCATATTCAAAGGCAGTACAGACATGCCGTATGCCTGGAGAAGAAAGGGGGAAAAAAAGCAAAGCTTCCATCTTAATCACTTATGATTGTCATGCTGGGTTGTTGCATATGGCGCACGCATCCACCTACACATGCCCACCCCCTGCTAAAAAAAAAACACACACACAACAAAAACAGTGTGGTGCATTAGATGAAAGTAAGCCAACATGCACACTGTGAGTAAAGTATAATCATTTGCCGATGCCCGTGGCCTTACAGGCGTTGTCATTTTTGGTTGAGGTAGATTCAAATGAGAGAATGTATAGTTCTCAAAACTACTGGTACATTTGCTGCAACCATTTTGTGCTATTTAATATCACCTATGCTGCAATGTACAGCTTAACAGTGCCCCCATGTGACAGCACTATAGCCTCTATCTAGAATGTGATGCATTTTTTAAGAGAGTTTTAGGGGGGGAATCTAGGTTACAGGAAGGGGTATCAAGGTACCATGAATGATGAATGACATGAAGTGGAATTTTATATACCTCATTAGTTGAAATCATGCAGGATGGAACACACATAAACAAATATAAAGAGAAAAATAAGGAAAATAGTCTAAAGGCTATAGAGACTATTTGCACAAAATTCAAAAGGTGCTTTTAAATCTTTGACATTTGGGCTTTAATCTCCTGGAGGGATGTTTGAACTTTAATTTAAAATGAGGGGCACCTCTAAAACCTGACAACACAGCGATCAATACAAATGAATATAACAGAGGCAAGTCGATGCACTCTTACTCACCCTGTCATGTCTCGCTTTTACAAACCCAGCAGAGAGAGTCATTTATGAGCTCGTAATAAAACAAAAGGACATGGTCTGTGCTACGAATCTTTCAGCCCTGACAAACATGCTGCCCTCTTTCCTCCACTTTCCAAAAGTCAGGCTGTATTTTTAAAACAACTTTTAATAGTTTCTGCATGTTATGAACCGTTGTAAGTGTCACATGGGATACTAAGAAAGGCTAGCCTATTATTAGTCTCGACTGTGGATCTGCGCTACGGGCGAATGTCGCCTCCTGCAATGAATCATGGAGCTCTTAAGGCCGGAGCATGTCCAGAATATCAAATACTCTCATAAAAGGAAAACCTGTCCAAGATCCCCGGAGAAACATTTCCCTTCCCCTCATGTGCAACAACATGAGAGAAATATAAAAGAGGGAAAAAGTGTCCCCTCTACCGGAGTCTACATTTGTAGTTCACATATAATCGTGCTTGCTCATTAGTTATTTTAAACCTGAAATAGCTTCCAGCATGGTGGGGAGTGTGTTTGTGTGGGGTTGGATTTGGGCTAAGTAACTGGCTGAAATCATTGAGAGTGACTCTGTTGAGTTGGAAGGGGAGGAACTCGGTAGTCACAGACGTCCTTCACAAGCCTCCGCTTTGTTTATCTGCTTACAGTAGTATGGCCAAACAGGAGGAAGCCCCCTACATTCTCAGTATCCTTTGATAAAGAGGCCAATCAAGCACAAGCAAGCTAAATAAAACTGCTCAGGATGCAGGTGCGTCAGAGTGATGTGAACTAAACAAGCTAATGGCATTTCAATACACAAAATTCTAACATAAATACCCTCTAGCGCATAGTGTGTTACATATGTTTTCAGTGAGTCCGTTATAAAAGATTATTAAGATTATGCTATCGAACACGTTTACCAAAACCCAGAAATATTTGGGAAGTTGACAGACTGTCGATTAAGATAACGACATTTATAAATCAACTACTGTACTGTGTTTCTGTAATCTTTGAACAAATCTTAGAGATTTTTTTTTGTGCTAATCTCCTTTTGAGGACTGCAAAGCAGAACAAATGAACAGACTTATGAGTGTGTGTGTGGCAGTCGATCGGCAGCAAAATAATTAAGCCTCTTCCCTGACACTTATATAATTAACTTTGGAGCGTCTTACCTGACACCTCGTGAATAGCGGCGGGCAAAGTCTGGAAGCTTTTGACAAGAAGCTTAAAACTATTTCCCAAAATGTCATGTAATTGCTTCAGTAAAATAACACTATTTTGACAATTGGTCCCACCATAATCTCACTTTAAAATGTGTACTTTAATCCTGTAAACATTTCTTTAAAAATCTTTATATTTAACAGTGTACCTCCATGCCTTAACATACTGGGCCCAGTTGTTCAATTCTCGGTTATTTTAACCCCTAACCGGCGGTTAAATTCTTAAAACTGCCGTTAACTAACCGGCCGTTAATTATGCGTTGTTCAAAACACGGTTAGTCATGCTGTTTGTTAACAGCACCGTCAAAGCCATGCCGTTTACGTCACTCGTGAGCACCGATATGGCCCACAATTCCTCTTTTTGTGGATGGATACTATCCAAACGACCCCTGGCACTCCGCGCAAAAAAAGCAGGAACTTTTCTGCTGACGAAGAAAACGTTATTCAATCAATGGTTGAAGCAATTTAGGAGTTTTTGTGAAATTATTATTATTATTATTTATTTTTTTATTATTAAAAAAATATATACCGTGCGTATTTTCAGTGAATATTTTGTGTAATATTTTTGCCAATATTTTTATAGCATATAATATTGCATATGTTTTTCTGATTTTGTTTCTCATATTTTTGTCAGGTTTTTTGTCTAACATATTTGTATTTCTGACTGATTTGTATTTTTGTGTAATACTTTGAGAGTTTTGAATTATTTGTCTTTTTGTATTTACATACATCTAATATGTGTTCATTTTTCATCTAACATTTGTAACTATTACTAATATTTGTAATTGTTTTAAATTTAAATTAAATAATCAGCCACTATTCACAGTGTTGTTGTCTGTTTGATTATTGACGTGAAAGCAAACGAGAAACATCACAGGTAACCTCTCTTTAAGATCACCTCCCACTAAATGTTGGGGAAGCCTGTCCATTTTTAGAACTCATCTTAAAAAATAAATATTTATTCTCTCTTTTGACTCAGCATGAGACTTGGCAACGGGCATCATGAAGGCAGCATTAAGCCACAAACGCGGAGTTAACCACACTGTTAAAAAGTTAGCGGCGGTCCTTAGAAAAACTATGACATTGGTCTTATTCATTATGTGACCTCACCTACTACATGCAGGTCAATGTCGCAGTCTGTTATTAGATCAACAGGCCTTCATCTTCACAATTTGAGGTTAGGATTTGCATACGTAGGCCGGAAATTACAGAGTAAGAGGAAGGTCACAGGTTGACCCATACATCTATATGCTAAAAAGAAAATATTTTTTTAATGAAGTCACAGAGATACTTCATATGCTAGCTAGTATGAATGGCTGGAGGGATAAAAATAAAATAAAAATAAAAACATCGAGATACATTTGCTACCAAATGGTGAATCCAGAGCTTCACACTCTACAGACTTTGTTTGCAAAGTCTATCACAATATCATTAATCTGCATTGTAATTATATATAGTAGAAGCAGTTAAAAAAGATGGCAGAGACACTAAGCTAAAGTCAATGAAGACAGGATTTGAATGCAATGATAAAATAGTGAAACATTATATATTACCATGGGTGGCTCAATTGTCATGTACAATATCAACAATATGAAGGATGTAGTTCTATTCCCGCTTGATACTGTGGCCATAAATACCGCCAATTAGAATTTTTTTTGTTGCTTTTTACATCATGTAATTGGAAAAGTCAATTTCAATAGAGGAGCAGAGCAAATCGACATACAGCTCTAGCCTTCAAATGTACTTGATCATTAGCCATTCTATTGAAAAGTGTGAGAACAGTGGGTAAAAACCCCAGTTGAGATGGATTAGTGATGCTAAAGGAAGATTGGTTCTACAATTTACTAGGTTGTGTATTATTCAGTAGAAGCTCCACATTCAATTGTTGTGTAATTTGTCAAATGGGACTCTGGGCTCAACAGAAATTGGATAGATTGAGGTTGGCTGTCACTTGTACTTTCACTGCTTGGGGTGATGCCCAAGTATTTTCCCCCTATTTAGGTTTTCCCCCAGCACTATTGTGTTACTCCCAAACAGAGCTGTACCACAACCTTCACAGAATATTCATAATGATAACTATATAGAAATGGACAGAATTAACAAAAGCTGTGGCAAAGTTGTCGGAATGGTGATAACAATGTCACCAGACGTGCGGAAATTGGACACTAGAGCAGCCAGGACACGTAAAAAACAGAGAACCCTTTATATACAACCTACAAAGTAACAACAGAGAGCTAAACTGGATGCAGATGGCTTCTTGGAAAGAACTTGCCGAAGAAACTTTGACCAATAAACCTCAGTACTGACAAACGAAGAAACATACTGACAAAAGTGTCACTTAGCAACTCACGCTAGGGCCATGCTCAATTGACAAAAATAAAGGCCTGTATGACCTAGCAACTGCGTAGCAACATCATCATCATCATCACGAGTGACATAGCAAGTGCATTATGGAGGATCAAAACCCCCCAAATTCAAAATAAATGAATGACTAACTAAATAAATAAATGACTAAAAGTGAAAATTAAAACAAATATAAAAAATGTAATTGAAAAATCTAATACAAATATATATATATATATATATATATATATATATATATATATATATATATATATATATATATATATATATATATATATATACAGTGATGCTCAAAAGTTTGTGAACCCTGCAGGGATGGTTAGATTTTTTAAAATCAAATATTGAAATAACCTTATAAAATGTTTAGTCATACCCCAATCTACAATGTTGACATTAAAAATAATGGACTTGGACAGAAAGAATGATAATATTGTCATTCGTTATTGAGCAAAATTTGTTAACCTAAGTAAAACTCAAAAGTGTGTGAACCTCTCACTTAATCAGACATTGCACCTACTTTTGCAATGAGAACCTCATTCAAACACTTTCTTAAGTGATTTATCAGTCTTTCACATCTACTTTGGGGGATTTTTGCCACTCTTCCTTGCAAAATGCAGCTAATTGAGAGGTTGGATAGGCGTCTAGCATAAACTGCCCGCTTCAGGTCCCGCCACAGTATTTTGAAAGAATTTAAGTCAGGATTTTAACTGGGCACATCCAGAACACGTTTTTCAGACATTCCTTGGTTATATTGCTGGAATGCTTTGGATTATTGTCATGTTGCATGATCCATCTTCTACCAGGCTGTAACTTCACAAAAAAACGGCTTAAGTTTATGATCCAGGATTTCACAATATTCCTCTGAATTCATGATTTCCTGGACTATGTTGTCCAGGTCCTGAGGATGAAAAGCCAGCCCAGAACTTAACATTCTCGCCACCCTGGTTCACTGTAGGGTGAAGGTTCCTTTGCTAGTATGCAGTGTCGATTTTTCACCAAACATGACTGTTTTAGTTGTGACCAAACGGTCCACAGAAGGGACTTCGAAAAAGCTTCAGTGTTGTCCAGGTACTCGCTGGCAAAGTTGAGATGGGCAGCTTTGATCTTTTTTACGAGCAGAGGCTTCTACCTAGCAAGCCTTCCATGTATGCCTTGTCGATTGACTTTTCTTCTGATTGTTTAAGCATGCACATGTGTCCCAGATGCAGCAAAAGGGGTCTGTAAATCCCTCGATGTGATGCACAGGTTGGCTTTCACCTGAATTATCATTTGTCTTGTGGGTCTTGCTGATATTTTAGAAGGTAATCTACTTCTAGGGTGGATTGTAGTAATTTTCAGAGTTCTCTAGTTGCAGATGATCTGCTTCACAGAGGAATGATGAAGATTTTTTAGATGACTTTATAGCTTTCCCCAGACACATGTGCTGTCACTAACCACTTCCTGAGATCCCTTGAGATTTCTCTTCCTCAGCATGATTAACCTGTATGGGTTCACCTGAGTAAGACTAAAGTGATGTGGTTTTGTCTCTGTTTTAGTCAGTGATGCACAATTTCTCCGGTAAACCCATTCCAGTGGTTAGTTTCGCTACCAATTTGTCCTACCTGATCCAACTTGACTGCTTGTTTTAAGCAATGCAGCTCAGGGTTCACTTACTTTTGCACCTACATGAATTGACCCAAAACTATTTCTAATTTAGTTTTAACTACACAATTGATTTTTTTAAAAAAAAAGAACAATGCATTGAAATGCTAAACCTACATCTGTTATTTCATATAAAATAGTTCAGATTGAACAACAAAATCAGGTTGAAACAATTGGAAAATCCAAATTGCTGAAGAGGTTCACAAACTTTTGAGCAGCACTGCATATATATTATTGTTTTAGTTTCCATTAATATTTTTTTAATTAAATTTTTGAATTATATTTTATGTATCTGTTTTTATTTTATCATTTAGTCATTTATTTAGTCATTTATTTATTTTGAATTTTGCCAGTTTTGGTCCTCCATAGTGCATAGCAACTGACCCAACCTAGAACACAGTCACAACAGTAACCCCTCCCTCAAAGGGTACCACCCAGTGCCCAACCCAGTCGGTGAGGGCACTCAGATCCATTTCTCATTGGGTCATATGTGACTGTGTTTTGGGTTGGGTCATGTGGTTGGTCATTGTGTTGCTATGGTCCTGTATTTGTCCCTTGTGATGATGATGGTGTCACTTGCTGTGCAGTTACTATGGTCCTATATTTGTCCCTCGCGATGATGATGATGTCAGTTGCTAGGTACTGTATTTAGGTCCTGGTCCTGGATTTGCCACACTTATTTTATCATATAGGCATTTATTCTGGCCTGTAGATTTGAGCATGGCCCTAGCAGGTTTTGTCTGTACGTTGAGGTTTCTCCGTTTGTCAGTACTCCGAGGTTTCTTAGCAGAGTTCTTAGTTAAGTTTTTTGCGTGTTTTCTTCTAGGGCATCTGAATCCAGCCCTGCCCTCTGTTGTTACTTTGTATTTTTGTTGATAAAGACTTCTGTTTTTCAAATTCCGAGTTTTGTCTACTTTTGGGTCAAAAGTCCACACCTCACATGACTAATAAAAATATATATCTATAAATAAAACTAATCATATTTTAAAAAATATATGATTTGGCAAAGTAATTCCAATGAAATGCATGCCTATTATTTAAGTCACATGCACATCTAATGCCAATAAGGTGTCATGACAAAACATGTTGCTCTTAACTCACTGTGTAAGTGATCACTGCAAGCATCCCAAGCAAGGTCAAGGAGCTGATGGAGAAAGCCAGAGCATGTAGGCCATCTGCAAGTGGAAAAATATTTTGAAAATGTTATGTTAAAACTCTCATAAATGCAATTCTCACAGTTCGATAACAAACTCAGATGATTCTTCTGGCACTGAAGAAAAGATTGTTTCAGTTATGATTTGTTACTTAATTTTCTGTAGACCGTTTCAATATTCTGTGCTTACGGTACAGTTCCCCCAGAAGTTGATTCAACATCATAATGTCAAACTGTTTCGACTTGGAGCTGTTACAATTAATTTCTCGTTTTATTGTGCAGATTTTATGAAAAATCACTTCAGACTAGTAGTTCCATAATAATAATAGCCAAATAAATAATAGCAAAAGCTTGGGTGGGAATAAAAAGTAAACAGGATAACGTCTTGCTGAGTTGCACAAATGTAAAAAGAAAAAACAAAACCCCCCCAGGATATGTTTGCTTCAAGTGTCTGTACGTAGCAGTTGCACTACAGTGATAAGCCATGTTTTACGTGCATAGCATAAAGAGCACCATATTGTTAAATCTGTCAAAAAAATACTCCCACACATAAGAGACAAAGAGAGAAAGATGAAACTGGAGAACAGAAAGGACATTTTCCAGGCTTCAAAAGAAAACGGTTTAAATCAAAGGCTTTGCTATTGGCTAAACCTATCAGTATTTGTCAATGAGATTTCATTGCAACATTTTATTTTGATAGGAAATGATAAGAACATGAGAATCACAACAAATGTCAGTGATTTACTGTTCCCGTATTATGTGTTGCTGTGAAATTGTAAAGCCTCTTCCTTTGTTTTCAATACATGGACGGTTAAGAAGTAGTATTTAAGAAAAAAAGAAGAACCTTGAGGTAGAAATATACGTAAATTGAGTTGAGGAGTGCCACCTTTGATTGAAACATAAAGGGGACCACCCATCAGGCAAGGGCAACAGTAGGTGTCACAGCAGCTGTCAAAGCTGGAGATAGAAGAGGGGGATTGATGAACAGACTGATAGCCTCTCTCCCCTGTCAAGATCCCACCTGTCATAGGCTTCTGTGTAAAATGCTACACAGTTGTCGGTGTACAGATAGCCCTCATGAGCTCAGCAGCAACTTCACAGTGCAGAGACCACCTGTCAGCATAAGCGGCTCTCTACTTCACTTTCTCCTTGACGGGGGAGTATTCGATTAGGGAATATTAAGTCAATATTCAGGGCGTGGATAATGTGTCCTGTTTATAGCATCTGTCAACATCTATTGGAGGGAAGGTGAGGGAGAATGTGAAAAAGGAGTAGATTAAAATACTGTTCTACTTTTACATGTGAAATAAAACTTTGTATTGTGAAACATTTGTCAATCGTTGTCATGTATGTTACAGTTTTCCTGCTTTTGTAATAGCAATACAGCAGCAACATTTGCACCAAATCATACTAGATCGAACATTACTGTAAACAGAAGAAGGTCTCTAAAGCATTTGGGTGCAATGAAGACATCGTCATAAATATAATTAAGATACAATGACCTTAATGACTAGACATAGCAAAGCAGTCACCTGGCATTATGTGCCAAACATTGCTTTTCTTAACACAATTAACCTCCCATCTGGAGGGAGTAGAAGAGATCGAGAGGGGAATTATAACAATGATAATCCTCACATTTCTAGCAAGGCAGTTTGGAAATTTCCCTCTGTGCCAAGGGACTAAGGTTAGGAACCATGCGTGGGGGTGCACTATAGTAAAAACAGGCAGATGGTGCAGCTTCCTTCTTGATCTGCATATGGCAGAGGTCCAGACGACTCCTAGGAGTTCAGATTTGGCATTTTCTCCCATTAGAATGTATAAAGGAGCATATTAAGCAATGTTCAGTTCAACAAGTGAAGACACCTGAGGACGGTGCAGTCCCGGTTTTTGAAAGAAAAAAAGAACTTTTTGATGCAGCATTTTATTTTGGGGATTTATACCCATTAGAAATCAGCTACTGTATGTGCTTATTTGGAATGACATTTTTTATACTGTATTCCTGTAGACACAATTAATAAAACAAGCACATGTAAAAATTCAAATGTTTTAAATAAAAGAGAACATTTGAGTGATTTATTACAAAAAGGACAACACATTTTCTTAACTAACAGCGTTAGACTACGAAGTCTGTTAACTAAAGTCTGTTAACTAAAACTATCGGTCAATAATAGAACAGTACTTACGACCGCTGCCAAGTTCCTCAAAAAGGTATTGAACTTTGTCCCATTGGGTGGCATTCTGTTGTGGTGGAGCCTGGAGTGGCACAAATGCTCTAAAAACACAACAAAGATTTGCGACAATTTTGATTTGGTTGCATATGTTGTGAAAAATTTGCTTTAAAAACATTTGACATTGCAAGAATCATTTAATATGTGTGTTTGTTAAGTACCAAAATCTGATGAATATTAATGTTAACATTGAAATGCCAACCACAGTGGTACTGTATGGTACAGTGGAGCTAACACTGTTTGTCTGTTAAACAATTGGCAGCTGTCACTAAGCGGTTCAGATAATAAATGGTTGGATGTTTATGTTTGTTTATCAATTGTTTATGGAGAATATGTGTGTCTTTTGCTTTGTTGAATCTAACTGCAGCGTTCAATACAGTGGACAACAGACAACAAGCTGTTGGCTCGTTTGCATTAGTGGCAGTGCTCTTGACTGAATTAGATCCTATTTGGCTGACTTTTGTGTTAGCCTTGGTTGAGTTACGCACTGCCCCACTGTCATATGGTGTTCATCAGGGTTTAGTTCTGGGGCCTCTGCTGTTTCCATTTATTTGCTGCCCCTGGGTTCCAGCTCAAGGAAACATGATATTTCCTTACACTGCCATGCGGCTCACTGTCAAGATCTACATCCCGCTGAGCAAGAAGATGCTTATGTAATCATGCATTTTACATTCGCTTACAGTACAGGTGACACAGCAAATCGCCATCTCAAATAACACAAGCATAAGTTTTAAAACCCAAACAGTATTTCAGTGAGCTGGTTTATAAGACATAAGTGCATCCCTATCCCCCCCCAAAATAGCCTTGTCTGGAGTTCCCATCTAATCTTGACAGACCGTTGCAGAGCTGAAAGGTTTTAATCACACTTTAATACATGTGGCAGTAAAAGGTCAGAAACCATTTAAAGGTAAACAAAAGCTTTGTAAAATCAAGCAAGACGCTGCTGAGTGAACTGTTTCTTAACAATAGGTTGGTGTCTCCTAGTCAAAGAAAGGCAGTTCACAGTGAAATTTACCATGTTGTTAAAAATAGAGGGATTGAAACGATTGTTGGAAGAAAACACTAACAGTTTCAATCTATGAACATTTGGATAAATTGTTTGTCTAGGGCAGGCAGACCATTACATACTGTAGCTTTAGCTGAATACAAGACCTCAGGAAATTGATGGCATTTTGTAGGTGTTGCCTAGAAATTAAACATAGTTAACAATGCATATTACAGATTTATTGAGTTAAACAAAATACTTCAAGTTTTGCGCAACTGTCTAATGTCTACGTGAAAATGAAGCCAAGCCATCAAAGTTCCAAATAGATTGGTGACACGCAGCTTGTCTTTTAAATGATATGCATTATGTAATGGCCGGAAAATTTGCAATATACAGTCATGTAACTTTATACTTTTGTTTAGTCCCTTTCCCTTTCTTTAATTTTACTTATCTTTTTCCAGCTGCCAAGTACAAAAAGAAGCCATCATGCATCTAACTTACCCAATTAATAGCAGCATCACGCAGACAATGGCAAATCCAACTGTGTATTTCACAGCATTTTTGACTTGCTACAATGAAAGAAAGAAATACACTGGTCAATCATGGCCCTGAACACAAGTATAATTTACTGTGAGTATGGGATAGAGGGGGAAGGGGTTCACACTCCATTAAGCTAATGAATATCCCTATATTCACATTCTCCCATCCGTGCATAAATCCTTCTTTTAACTGGCTGGACTTGCACTCTTTCCATACATACTGTATATATATCCTCGTGTCCAGATTTCTGCGAGTGCATGCTGTGAACAAACACCGATAACCAAAGATGCAAAATTCATTAAAGCTGTATCTTTGCCAGGATATACAATTACGTATATCGGAATATAAAATTTTGTCCAAATTGCACAGCTCTACTACTAGTGAGATTATAGTCATCAAATGTTGCATTGTACGTATGATTTAAAAAAAAAATGGATGGGCATTGTTTTTCCTCGTTCTATTCTACATCATAACCGGCAAAAATATCTGTCATTTTATCAGAAATCTTTTGATGCAGGTTGACATATTACCCTCCCTTATGCACAGGCACACAGCAAGGAACGCTAATAACAATATGGTCAGTCAAAACGACAAAGGCAAATTCTTCAGAAGACAAGAAAAGTGAACTGTTACCGAGCATGTGTTGATGTTGTCATCATCTCTTTCTTCATAGTAAAAATAAACGAAAGGTATCCACAGAAACACACACAAGAGGATGATGGAGTAAAGTGCTGTGGGCAGACAACATTCAAAATTAGTCTCATTCATCCCTTTGTCCAAATAAAACAAAGAATGCTCTAACACAAAACTGAAACAAAAAAACACCAACAACAACTTTGTGACACAGAAACTTGCATTTTAATACATTCTCTCATTTCAGCATCAATAAACATTACTTATATCATGGAAGTTTGAAATTGTTATAAGATGCACCCGGTTAATCCAATTGCAATGATGTGAAATTTCCCTTGACAGATTAAGGCACCAGTGAGTATGTGCCAATTATTTTTTGTGAATATATTTCACCTTTTCCATACTTCCACAGATTCCTACACTAATACATACTCTAATATTCATTTAAGTCATCCCATTTAATAAAAAATATACCGGTTAATGTCAAAAGATAATGGCAAGTGTTTAAACACGACTTGGTATTTTTTTGCACACCATATTAGAGATGTCTGTTTATAGTGTTTCTATTATCCAAACAAAAAGACAACCTTAAAACCTTACAGTATATTTGACAGTTACGGGACTAGTAAAAATCATTATTGCAATTTCCGAAAGAAAATGACAGAACACATAGTAAATAATAAGCAACTTGTGTTACATCCACCACAAAGGCCGACCACTCTGAAAATGTGTTTTGATATTATTTCGGTGTTTTTCTCTTTAAAGGTTTTGAGTGGTCAATTTCCCATTTAGATGTTTGTTTATTTGTTGAGAATGGTCACCACATGTGACAAATAGTCACCTGTATGTACATCACAGAATCATGATGCCAAAGCAAGGGTAGGTTTTTTCTTCTTCTTCTTTGTTTTAAACCAAAAGAAACGGGGCAGGGTTACTTATGGGTTTATGGGGATGAATGAGAAACCGATTCTACTACTATATTACTGAAAATTTCCAGGGAAGATTGTGATGAGCTTCCTATAGAGACCCAAGGCCCAGCTGGCAGTTACACGTAAGATGCTTAGAACAATGAAGTGTTTATTGAAACATCCATTAGACAATCCCAAACCACTTTGCATCGCTTTTGTGTGTTTGTATGTTTGTTGTTGTTTTTTTTTTTGTTTTTTTTGTTTGTTTTTTTTTGGGGGGGGGGGGGTCAAAATTGTTAGCTGATGAAAAGATAAGGAAATGATAACGTCATCATATGTCTACATTGTGTTTAGTTAATATCCATAACTTTCAGATTTTTGAAGCATAAATATAAGGAAGGCTTTATTTGAGTGTTTCTTTTTCATCAAGTACAGTAAATCAATTAATTTGAATTCAAATTGTTAGTTACACAAAGGAAATGTAAGACATTCATTTGAGCTCCAAGGAACTATTGTGTGCATGTTGTTTTGTCGACAGCTATAAATTATTAATATACTGGTGTTTGGTATGTTTGTGTTTAATTAATCACTGGATAAAAGCCAATCCCATATCAAGGATAAAGTCAAACAGTTTACAAAGTGTCTGTTATGTTCAAAGATGTGCAGTTAGGTCCATAAATTTTGCAAAATCATCACAATCCTCATCTTTTTGGCTCTAAAAAAAACTACTTCAATAGCAAATACTATTGTAGTCCCAGTTGAGTTGTAACAATCAATAAATATGTTGTCCTTCCAAACCATTAATTCACAGCATCAGTAACACACTTGAAATTTCAAGAGTATCAACTATGTTGTATGGCCTCAAGCGGTTACAAATACTCTTTTGCAAAATCTACTGTATTTTACACAATGTTCTTTCTGCGGCAGACAAATAAATGTCTCCCATTATAGTTGCTTTTTTTCCCCCAGCTATGAATGCGACAAGATATTATTTTCAATAAATATGTGCTTATCGCGTCACTAAGGTATCCATTTACACTCATTTTCAACTAGATAAACTGAGTTAAGGGTGATGTCGAGAGCCAATAAGTGCAAGCAATACTCGGTATGCAGTCACTGGCATAAGCTTGTGGGTTAAGGCAAAGGGTCAAATTAATCATAACACCATGAATATTAACATACTGAGAGAACGGGTCATACTGCATTACCATACATCATCTGTTACTCTCTAAGCAGATCTTCCACAGGGTCGGAACAAATGGCTGGGGATAAAAGTTTAGCACATTTATCCCCTCTGACAGAGCAGAGGACAATATAATTAAATGTGCTCGTTTACAAGTTCCCTATGTTTTGTACGGTGTGTTGCATTTTACTCATGGGGAATGAAAAGAAAAAGACACATTTTAGCAGATTCTGCATATAATCTATGTAGACATAAAAAGCTTGTGCCTAATGAGGATGCGCTGTGAAAACAGTATAGAATGTGTAGTGGCTCACAAATAAGGTAAGCACTAAGCACCATCAAATATATCATCGCAAGCTGCAGAATCTCTCGCAGAGCCATGTAAGGCTTAATGAGAAACATTAGACCCTTGTCCTCACCTTACCGTGGCCGTCCGCAAGGGTATTAGAACCTAGACTCTTGTCCCTTGCTGACAGGTGAAATATATTACATTTTATGTGAAAATTCAATGCCAGGGGACGTTTCTCTCTGAGACGCTCCATGACAAAGGACTCTAGAGTGATGAAAATATCTGTCTATGCAGGCACTTGCTGAGAGGTATGACAAGAACGTGCATCTCTGCTAAACATTAGGGAGATACCTTGTGGATAAAACTGCATGAGCCAGGGTTGAAGGGGTTTAAAAAGCCCATTAGTACCTGTCTGTTAAATAAATTGTTAAAACTGCTCATCAACGGCATTCTTCAAAAGATTATTCAAGACATTGTGGCTATTAGGCTGAACAATATTGAGTAGTATTATTCAAGAAAATGCGTCCACGTCCGTACATATGTCCAAATATGTTAATGATTGTGGGGGGGGTCTGTGAACCGTACTTTGTCTGGTGCCTCACCTAGGACCTGTTTGCCATGGATGACCCTCCCAAAGGGATAACGCCCTAGGCAATATAGCTCCTAAGATTATTGGGACACACAAACCCCTCTGCCACAATAAGATGACAGCTTTTGGAGGGGATAATTGATCTCGATGCAAAATTTTGCTTTGAAACTGGACCATATCAGGGGTTGGAGGAGTGTCAAAGTACTGTACTTCAATGTTCCATTTTGGATGTATTTCAGCCATTTAAACAAATACCCTTTAGCTAAAAAGCACATTTTTGTTTTAATTGAAAGACTGGCACTATGTCTGTAGGAAACCTAAAATTTGTCATTGTACTAAATGTTTACATCATTCAGTAGACATACTGACTCTCTACACATGTACAGTATACTTCTGTGAAGACTTATGGGAAGTCTTCTACTTATTGCTGCACTTCTTATTTAATTTTAATTTATCTCTTTCTATTCTGTTGTTTCTTTTTCTTTACTGTAAACTGCAGCTGGACGGAGTCCAGGAAAAAGTTCCCCACGGGGAAAATAAAAGTATATCGTATCGTATCGTATACAAAGGTAGGTATGTGTTACTAAATGACAGCTTTTGCACACAGTAGGAAAAAAAGTCTGTGTTGCTTCTTCAGCTGCACCAAATGAAGTCATGATTTAAAACAAAACTGTAAGTGTTACAATATTCTAATACTTCTAATACTAACAAGGATGTGATCTGACCAAAGTGAAATTATCTGAAAATTTAGCCGGGTCTGGGGGCCGCTGGCACCCAGCTAGGTCCAGGGCAGTGCCCTGGTGGGGGGACACGGGGGGCAAAGCCCCCCGGAGCTCATGGGTTTTCCGTGTTTTTAAGTACTTTCAATGCACTCACATGACAAAGAAATAGACAAAACAACAGCATAAATTTTCAATGTATATTGAACTATCCCATATAAAATGGCAACATTTTTTAGTTTAATTTTTATTTTTAACATTTAGTCAACTCAAAATCAGTCACATTCAAAAACATTGGACTGTCTTTGCTTTTAAAAACTATCACTGAGAATATCATCATATCTAACTAATGTGATTACTAAGTTAACACATAAATAATGTTGAAGAGTTCAAATTTCATGAACAAATAATTGTATCATGACCAAATGAAAAGTAACTCATATTAGAGCATACCATAAATGTCTTTGTTATAGCAGAAGATTTTATCTGTCGGAGTCATGTGCATACACAATGAACTACAAAAAAAAAAAAAAATTTTTTTTTTTTTTGGGGGGGGGGGATAAAAAAAAAGCGGAATTCCGCGAATTAGCGGAAAAATCACATCCCTGTACTAAAGAAAAAAATCAGGCAAGATGTGGGTGGAACAAAACGAAACAAAAAATAAAAACAGAGCTGTAGTACATTTACATTAAGGTGACATCTTTTCTCGCTCCTCTCCCGTGTATGGCATAAAAAAGTAGCGTGAAAGCCAATGATTTATTTAGAGGGCTCAGGGGAAATTCGCCCTTGCTTAAGGGTCTTCTACATTACTGCTTTGAAGTAGTAAGCATTCAAAGGAAATGTATAAATGGACAGTGAGATTGAATGAGTAGGCTTGCTTTCAAAGTCAGGGGTTCATCAAAATATCATAAAAAGCTATTTGAGCTCTAAAACTAAATGGCTGTTTTTGTCTGGCTGGCAACGTATATGTTACATGATGAACATTATTTGTCTCTAACTCTTAAAATACTAGTCAAAGGTACTCTACACTAGGCAGTAGGCACTGCTTGAGCAATGTAGAAAAAAATCTTAATATTAATATTTTGAATAGCATTTTTCTCTGGATAGTTGTGTTGTTGTTATAGTTTATCATTAATCAATTTAGTACTTTTTCTTATTTTGATTAGATTAAAATTAATCTCAATATATTGATAAATTGATATGAAATACGTGATACACTTTTCAGCCGTATCGCACAGTCCTATTGGAAGCTATTTTCAGGGGCTGGCACAATGTGTCTTGAATCTGTATAGAGTACAATGAAATCTCAAGACCATCTACGTAGTCTGGACAGAAATGTGCTGCCTACTGTCAGAAAGCTTGGTCTCAGGGTCTCCTTGCAACAGGTTAAAACAGTTAAAAACACCTAAGAATGGCTGAAAGCTAAACATTAATACTATTCTGAAGTGGCTTTCAGTGAGCCCAGATCTAAATCCTATAAGCAAAGTGCACATCTCGAACCGTGCAGTGCATTGTGGGTAGGGAGGCGTTACCCTGCTACCAAACAGTAGTCAAGAGTAATGGAAAGCCATGGCGACTTAGACGATTTCAACCGCTTGAAAGTTGACGATTTAAAGTGTTTTTGTTGTCGCCGTGGATTGCCTGTTACAACGAGGACTACGTTCGGCAACAGACAGAAACGGAAAGACGAACTGGCTGCCTTTGCATATGCTGCATCGATTCAAAAACTACCAGTCTTTTTGACAAAGGAGGAAGAGAGAGATGCTGGTGTGTTTTTTTGCCTATGAACTCCATTAGGACAGTTAAAAATGGCACCAAGTGCACCTGTCATTTTGTCACTTAAGGCTGAAAGCCGTTTAAACAATGCTTGTAAGCTTTAAGGTGTGCAGTTACGCAAACACTTTCAGCGCTCCATTCGGCGGCATTCAAATGACGGCTTTGTTTGGTAACTCGATTTTCACGCATGCGCAAACGCATCTGTAGAAGGAGCTGAAACGTGTTATCTGAAAGCACCTTTAAAACCTGAAACAACTGGAGCATTTTGCTAACAAAGAGTGGGCTAAAATACCTGCTGAGAGATGCAGTATCAAAGATGTTTTGATAGGAGCCGCCGCCTCAAAAGGTAGTTTAGCAAAATGTTGAGTTAAAAGCTACCATCATTTTTGACCAGGCCCATTTCATGTTTCTTTTTTTTTTATAATTTTGTTCACTCAATTTCAATTCAAAAGCAACGTCTGATTTTCATTGATCAACATTCATTGAATATTTCTGTATTATAACTTTTGAAAAATTCAAGTTATTTCAGTGACTGTGCTTTTATATTAACAGAGATATAACAACAAACTGTCATCAATTTGTCTAACTCTGTGAAAATATTAGTACATTAGCTAGTCGGTCATACCTTTCATATGCCATTGCGCAAAACTGTAGCAAATAATTACAATGAAATGCATTTTATCCAGAAAAAGCATTTTTGATTAAGTAAAGAAAACACTAGAAAGGTATAACGCATCAAATTAGCAAATAGGTAACTTATTATTTTTAGTGCAGTCTATAATGTATTCAGTTTTCTAAAAGACAAATAGAGCTATTGTAAAAAAAGAAATAACTTAAAAGGCTTGATTTGTGAGGGAGCTGTGCATCCAACACACATGGAGCTTGGTCTCCACCTACTGGTAAATGGAAAAGTGAAGTGTCTCTTCCTAAACATCATTAACAACGTCTTGAAATAGGCATCAGAAAAGGTAACAATGTTTTGATAGGCATAAAAATGCTGCATTTGCTCAGTGTTAGCTAGTCCTCCTACTGTATCTGGGTCCCCGTTAGCAGAGGACATGAACATAGGTCACCCCTATATGACAGTGGAATGACAAAATAATCTAAATGTAAATCTAAATGGGCAAACTAAATGTGCTGGATCATTGTAAATTTATCTAAATATGGTAGAAAATGCAACCTGACACAAAAAAAACCACTCACACCAACAGTAAATAGATGGCTTAATATTTAGAACTTGCAAGCTGGAAGCACACTTGCAAAGCTAAACATTATTTAATGTTTGCACTAAAGCTAAAGACAGGGTTGTATACAAATTGTCACATTAGGGATACAGCCACGTTGGTTTTGATACTGTACGTTTGTGCAACGCTCATTTAAATGTATCTATTCCACTTGACGAGCCTGTCATATATATACCTTCCAGGTATGAGCCATGTCAGCCGTTCGGAGATACTTTTAAGGTACCGGTAGACACGGGGGACAACACACAGCGTCAGGGTCAAATACATCAAATTGTTAAACCACAAAATTGCATCACTTGACGAACGACAAAATTAAATGCTACTCCATAAACATGTTTCCACACAGTTTGCCCAATAATTGAATTAAAAGACTGAAGGGATACATCCTTTAAGAGTAAACCTACTGAATTATTCATGTATGCCTCTGAACTAAGGAATGTTTATATTTGAGGGTATGTTTAATCTAAACTATTAATTAAATCTAGCATGTATGTCCAGAGGACAATTGATGGCAGTGCCTTGAATGTTCCATTAATATTGACTGAAAACAGTCTGTGAGATGCTTTGAAAGTTTATTGTCATATAACCAGTGGAAGTAGTTCATTGGATTGAGCTGTCGAAGCAAGGAGACAGATTGTCATTTCTTAACAGACGGTGCATAACAGTGTTGCTTGGAGGCACTTTAGGCTAGCAGCTGTTGGAAAATGTGTGATAGTGTCTCTGGAATGGCTGAATTTGCTGTCATCAGAGACAGCAGACTCAAAGCCAAACACGCAGGCATTTCAGTGCCACTATAGTTTTATGTTAGAGAGTGATAAGCAAAACAGTTTGGATTCTGGCCCCGTTATTGTAAACATGGACAAATACTCTTATTATAAACATCATGTGCTCTGTTGGGGGCTGGATTGGATATGTACAGTATAGTAGAATTCAATAATAGGAAATAAAGTGAATTTAATCCAGGTTCAAACTTTTTCCATTATAAACCCAGGTGATGATGTAGTTTTTTAACATTCCTAAATGTCATACAAGTAGAGGAAATTAACCACTGTATAATAAAAGTAAAACAATGTCATCACTTTTGCCTATGACTGATCTGTATTATGTTATGATGATGCAATGGCACTATGATTATAATTATTCAGTGCAATGTAATTAACTTATTTGTGAATTGGTCAGTCCTGATTGCTTTATTGCCACAAACTGGGCCTTGTGTTTGATGAGGTGATGAGGTGACAATGCAAACAACTGTAAGGGTAGAAGGAGGTCAAGTTAACATTGTGAGAACAAAAAGAAACTTGTGAGGCTCAGAGTCAGACTGCTCAGTGTCAATGAATGGCAGACCGCAGCTGTTACGATCAACATAAAGAATATTCGGTCTCACTCAAGTCACAGGGGAAAAACCTACTGTGAGGACAGATACACACTCTTAATTTGAAAATTCATAAAATGCAGCTCCCCGTTTTATCTACACATGTAATCTACTGATGTGGAAGGGCAAGGGAAAAGACTCACCATAATATCCATACAGGACAGTATCTTCAATCTGGGCTCTTGTCTCATTGTTTAGAGCCCATTCCTAGATGTTGAGAGAAAAAAAAAACAGTATGACAATGTAATATCATGACCCTCTTAACTCATTTGCTCCCAAAACATATAAACACGTTCTATTTTACATATTGCCATGGTCCTAATGGACCTGAAGAGGTCACTTAAAGCAATGGCAGTTATTACAAAAAAACGGCCAACAGTTGGCAGCAGAGTATAAGAGATCAACTAGGACCATGTAGCAACAAGCTATTTCCCCAGTGTTTTAAACAGGGTTGTAAATAATGAAGAAACTTAGCTAGATTATAATGCTAATTGCTTCAAAGCAGAAACAGATACAAGTATACTTTTTTCGTGAAGAAAAAAGACACTCTAATCTTTCTTTTGGTAGGTTCCATGTTTTTATTGCAATAGAACACAATATTCTGTGGGCCTTGCAAATCAGTCAAAATCCAGTAAAACCGCCGGGAGCGAAGGCGGTTGCTTCAGTGAAAATGGTTGGGAGTGAATGAGTTAAAATAATTACATCAGTCATTTTTTTATTGTTGCAAAAATTCTTTTTTTTTGCCAAAATCACCTCCTCATAATGCAAATGGTTAAATTTTTTGTGTTTTCTGAAAAATCTGAAAAAATGACTTGGGCAATTATTTTAATAAGGCATTGATAATTATCTGATTTAAAGTAAAACTAACAAAAAAAACAGCACATGTATATTAAAGTGTTTTTTTTTCTGCTCACGGTATATGAAGTACAAGTACAGCTAAATGAAGATAATATGATCATGATCATATTGTCTTCATTTTCAAGAGTATCAACATGTTTTGTTTCTTTACTGGGGCTTCGCGAATAATTTTTAAAATGGGCAAACATTCTTCCCTTTTTTTTTGTGATGACAATAGCAAAATCCTTTAAAGGAAACATTTTGCGAAATAACCAGTGCTAAACTTTAGTCTCTGTCGCAGCCCATTACTAACAGGCAAGGGGTAGCAATGTGTCATGCTGCTGTGGTCGCCCACGATGCATCTTGGTCAGCAACGCATGTGCCAACGGGACGCTGAACTGAGCAGAGGTGGGCGATGAGGAAATGAGCCCAAAATTTCCCCGGCACGGCAGCCGCCCACTGGCCCACGCCAAGACGGCTGCCTGGACTGCCTTGCCGGCGGCTGTGAAAGTGTGTGCATTGCTCATAAGGAACCGAAGAGCTCAAATTTAGCAGGTGTGTAACCGCCGCTGAATGGTCACTCAATGAGCAAATGATCGCACAGTTTGTGTGACGGCGAAGAGCTGTTTTCTATGTTTCACCAACAAGTCTCCTAATTCAAAATTGCTCAGTACGGTACGAAAGAAATGGCCCTAGTGTGAGTGCACCCTTACAGACACATTTTTTAGACTTACAGTTTCCAGGGTCCCTTGTGAGTGACGCTACTTTGATCTGCTTTGATGGCTCATACTGTATTTTCCATTGCTTCCAAAGCTAGTTTCAATAATTAATAAACTACAGCCCAAGTGGAGCCCTGTGGGCTCTCTCCCCTATGGCATAACCCCGACTTTCAACTTAACAAGCAATCGTTTTATTTAGGTGTGTGGGAGCAGAAAGGAATTACACATCTCCACCATCTCTTCTCAGATAATATGTTTATATCATATACATCCTTGCTCCAAAAATATAAAATAAAAAACTGAATTTTTTTACATTATCTACAAGTTAAAAATATGATAAAGAAACAAATTCCAACACTTCGGGGTACGCTCCAACCGCCTGTTTTAGCTAAAGATATTACCAAGCTTTCTCCGACAACAACAAAAAAGCTTTCAAAAATATATAAGTTACTTTCATATACTGATAAAATGTCTTTACCCATCTCAAAATGGGAGACAGACTTGTCTATAGCTCCAGAATCTGACTTTTGGATTCAAGTTTGTGAAAACGCGTTTAAAATGACAAAACACACAAATTTACAACTTATCCAATATAAAATTATTCATAGAACATACATTACTCAATATATGATGAAGAAAATGGGACTCTCAGACTCCGACATTTGTCTCCAGTGTTTCCAAAACACTACAGACACTTAAGTTCATGCTTTATGGTTATGTACTCCGGTTATGTATTTCTGGACTAAAATCTTAGAAAAACTTTCCTCTATCTTGGACTGTAGGATACCTTTATCTCCAAACTTGTGTTTGCTAGGCGACCTAACAACAACTGACTTACCACATAAACAATTTCAATCTACACTTGTAGCCCTTACTATCGCAAAAAAAACAATCCTTGTTAACTGGAAAAATAAACAAACTCTGAATATCGACCAATGGTCTAACCTCCTCATAAATCACATTTTAATGGAAAAAATATCTGCCTCAAATAAAAACCAAATATCAAAATTTATAGAAACATGGTCTACGTATATAGAATATTTTAACCTAATTCTGGTTCCTTAATTCTGCCTGTTAGCGAGAGCCACCACATCGTGATAACCTACATTGATGGTTCTGTATTTGGCAATTTGTAACTAATGGTTGTGTTTTTATAGTCAGGAAACCAGTTGCTGCCAACAGGATCGAGCAGATTCACCTCCAATGGGCACTAAAGGCTAATATTCGGATTCACTGCATGCCAGGGGGTTAATTCTATAGGTGCTGTCCCCCCCTGGCTGGGCGTGGGCGGTTCTGCCCCTCTGTTGGGTGGAAACACCGTCTTCGCCCTACAACTCCCCTCCAATTTTAATGCACCACACAACTGTGTGTGTGTGGGGGGGGGTCCTGGGTTTGCTCTCTGGCCGGTGGCCCAGGGGTCGTCCTTTGGCGCTGCCGCGGCCTGGGAGGCCCAGAGGTGTTGCGCTTGCTCGGTCCTGGCGGGGGTCGACGGCTCCCCTCTTTGGTGGAGATTTTCATGCACGCCAGATCCACCACACCAGCATCTATCGAAACTCAGTTACATTCTTCCTCAGGTCATTGAATCGGTGGAGGCTGGTGTCTGTGGATCTCACTCCGCTCCGTCTGTCCTTCCTTCCTTTCCTCAGTCTCTCCTTTGGTCTCTTGAGGTCTCCCTGATTTGTTGAAATTTAGATGTCTCTGGGTTTGGTGAAGGACTTTGGTTGGTGGCCTGGTGGGTGGTGTCTGGTCGGTGCTGGATTTCACTTTCCTTTCTTTTCTTTGGTCCTTTCTCGGGTTTCCTGACGGCCTCATAGCTCTGGCTGGAAGTGTTCGGTTTAGGGAAACGGTATGGGATTTTTATTTTTTATAGGTTTTAGGTGAACTAATGAATGCACGCACGCACACACGCACATACACATATTCACCCACATACAAAAAAAAAATACACAAAAAAAAAAGAAAAAAGGAGAGCAATGATGATCACGTCAAATCGGTAAAATTACCGAATGAACAATACTGAGCTCTCCAAGAAAAAAAAATTAATAATTAATAAACTACAAATTAGGGCTGGGCGATATAAACGGTATATTCAATATAAGGTATACATTTTGCTGAAGGTTTTGACTCTACCGTCTTACAGCAGTAGCGCATGTTGGTGATGTCATCGCATTAGGGCTGTCCCCGACTAGCCGATGATGTTAAATACGTCGGTGCGCACAACACACTTAATTCTATACCGAGATATATACTGTTATCATGAAGGGATGCAGTTTATACCATGTTTATAGCGTTTATACCGTGATATTAATTTTGGGCCATATCGCCCAGCCCTACCACAAATGGTTCCTAACTGTGTTGTTTGTTCCTTACTATGCATTTTAACAATTCATTTTCGATTGTTTTGTCTATGCATGGCATCTATTATAGAAATAATGTACAAAAATAGTTGACATTATATAGCCTAAGTTGCCGTATTTTACTACATTTATATTACTTTACATTTGTATTAAATTACTGTACTAAAAAAAGGCCTTCAGATTATTTCAACATTTTACTTTATTTATCAATCATGGTGATTTTTGTTACACCTAAATTGTTTCACGTAGTGATTGGCATTAAAAAGATCTTTAAAAGATCTGTCTGACAAACCCTAGCCTTATCAGTTTATTTTTGAAATTATATACACACACACACACACACACACTTAGACAACGTGCAGAAAACGACCCACTTGAGGATTTTTTTTTTTTAAAGGTCTTGAAAGTATTGTGTGTAGTGTTTTTTGCTTTGCACGGTATTTAAAGACCCAAAATCAGCCATTGCAATTCTTCTTAGGTTGATAAGTCCCACTGCAAATGTAAAATTATTCAAATGTGAAAAAAATTATCTGCATAGTAATTTAGCATATGCAATCAAGGGCGGTGAGTCCCTTTAGTAGATGAGATTCCACAACGGTTTGCACCCGTTTTTTTTTTTTTTTGTTTTGTTTTGTTGTTGTTTTTAGAAATGGGTAACTACTAAAACAGGTATCAGTATCGGTGTTGATACCAGCCGTATTGAAAGATATCGGTACTTGGGATATTGATTGCCCTCTTGTGGCCGTTTTACTCGAAATTAGAAGATTTAATGCAATTTTAAGGAAAAATGCAAATATGGAATATATGTATTTTAAATGATCTGTTCTCAATTTTTATAATTTTTTTGGGGGGTGGAATTTAATATACAAGTAATAGTGGTATCGGTACTTGGTATCGGTAACAGTCACTATTCAAGAGTTGCGTACTTGTACAACAAACACAGTCCAACAATACAAGTTTCCCCCAGCCCACACAAAACAACAAATGGCATGCTATTAAAAAAAAAAAGTTGTCTTCAAACACGCTGTCTCCAAACACAAGTGTAACAAAATTTATGAGCCAAGAAATGTATTAAGCTTTAAGACGAGACAAACAATCCATATCGCTTAGTTCTGAAAGAAAATTACAAGCTATTTACAAAGTGCCCAAGGAAACCCAATTTCTTTGATAGAATTCAGAGAGGCAATTAGCAGAAAAGAGCAGATAGCAGACACAGACCAACCTTATAGGTGCCATTTGGGTACTTCATGAAGGAGACGAGGAATATATCCACGGGAAGAAGTGCAGAAGTGATCAGCGCAATAGCCAGTGCGCATATTGCTGTGATGGTTGAAACAACTTCACTCTCCTGGCGACTTTGAAATTTGCGGATGTAGACCCAACAGAAAGCAAGGATGACCTTAACAAAAATATAAAATATGCATCAATACATACAGCATTCAACATAAATGTAACTTGTCACATTTAATAATGCAAACTGCTAAACATAACATTAGCATTCAAGATATATATTTTTTTCAGTTCTTACAAATGCAATATTTATCCAAACATGGGACAAAAACTATAATCCATGTACTCAATGCATAAAGGCCAGCAATGTGTACCATTACACAATCAATATGTTTAAATAATAATATTAACAATATTTTTGCAGCAAAATATAACATTTTAGCACCAAGTATCTTCAACATATATGCACTGTTTCTGAAGTGTGGGATCTGTTTAGATTTGATTATGTTGTAAGTAACTAAGTTTAATCAGCAACTTTTATCAAGCATAGTTGTTTGCCGCTTTAACAAGTTCGCACATCTACTTAATAAGAGAAAGTGTCCTACTGAGGAGTATAAGTGATAGACTGCTGAGTTTGAAAAGCATCACGTTGTTCGTGTAGATCTGCTGGCTACCATTTAGCAACACGTAGTGGATACTGGGAACAGCCTCTATCACCTTATCCTATTACAAAACACAGTTAACACTGTATATTCAGTATAGAGCTGTGGAAAAGGCTCTGGCCATCTTGAGCTGTGATGTTAATGATGTAAGTTAAACTTAATTATGAATTAAACATGTGAAAATCAAAGATATAGTTGTGGATTTTGAAAAACACATGAAAACCACAGATATATTTGTGTGAGACAAATACTCTCCCCATAGAAACCGTAAGAAAATGTTCACATGAAAGCAAAGCATTTGTTTTTTTAACGTCTTCTTTTAAAATAATCAACCTGTTGTGTCAGCCACTGATTGTTGCAGACAATCTTCTAAAATGTTTTGTTAATATATCTTAAGTCACTGTCAATTTTTACGTCATACGAAACAATGGCATGCCTATTAAGACAAATATACACATACAGTACAGGCCAAAAGTTTGGACACACACACACACACACACACACACACACACATTTCATTCAATGTATTTGCTTCATTGCCATTAATATTTACTAGGCATGGGACAAGACAAATCCCACGAGACAAGATGTCTCACGAGATTGAGTCCACGAGAACGGAACAAGATGAGATTTTTGCGAAATTTGACCATGGAATGGCCACAGAAAAATAGCACTGTAAAACAAAATGGACTTTTATTGGGGGGGAAGCAGGATCAATCTTGTTTGGTTGTATTTGCTGTCATCATTTTGTCGATGAATTTGAGAATACTATTACAAATAAAACAGCATGTGATATAGTCCATCCATCCATTTTCTTTTACCGCTTGTCCTCACAAGGGTCGCGGGGGTTGCTGGAGCCTATCCCAGCTGGCTTCGGGCAGTAGGCGGGGTACACCCTGAACTGGTTGCCAGTCAATTGCAGGGCACACAGAGACGAACAATCATACTCACAATCACACCTATGGACAATTTGGAGTGTCCAATCAACCTGCCATGCATGTTTTTGGAATGTGGGAGGAAACCGGAGTACCCGGAGAAAACCCACGCAAGCACGGGGAGAACATGCAAACTCCACCCAGGAAGGCCGAAGCCCGGACTCGATCTCACGTCCTCAGCACTGGGAGGCGGACGTGCTAACCAGTCAGCCACCGTGCCGCCCATGTGATATAGTCAAATGGAAAAATTCCCAAATGACAAGGTCAAATTCAAGACACACATGCGGTATGAAGCGAGGAAGCTAGTCCCTTCAGATAAAGGGCTGTCACTCTTAGGCAGGATCAATTAAAAGACAAGCATTCCTAAGCCCTTGTGCTTGTTTTGTTTTTTCAGGTGATAATGCTAGCTTTGTATCCAAATCAAATCAATCTGTGATGGTGCTGAAATAGAGGGCAGTGAGTGGTGTTGTAAGGAAGCGTAGTAGCTTTAATGGCAGCCATACCATTTCTGGCTAAGCCAATAGCCGAGGTTAATTATACACTTTAAGCCGGCTGAGCTACTTTAAAGGCATTCATTTTAGCACTACTGTACTCACTTTGGGGCAGTCGAGAACACTTAACGTAAGTGTAAAAAAGCTTAATGTTGATTAATGTCATAAAACTGTGATCAACTGTTACAAAAATTTGTGTTGAGATATTTTAATTCAACTTCTGAAAATATCAGAACACTAGCTCTAATAGTTTGTATTTTATGGGCATTAGGCCGTTTCCCCTTAACCTTGCTAGATGTATTCTTGCGGTATTTGTGAGTTCACAAACTCCCGAGAATCCATCTTGTACCGCGCCCATGGATTTGCACCGATCCGAACCGGTTCGGACCAATCACAGAGCGACATTGTATTCTGGGGCGGGATATGCAGCTGTGACGAAATCAAGAAGCGCCGAAGCCGTGGGAAGAAACAAACCAAACATGGCGACACCGGTGGACGAATGCGTGGACGCTGCAATTAATTCTGTTCTTGCTAAATTAGTCTCTTGTATCCGCATATCAACATTGCAAGACCGACAACATAAACTCAACGCCATGATATCAGCTAGTCACAACAGTCGCATGTCGGTGACGACATGTTCATCCTTTCCCGTGATTGGTCGAAACAAAGTTAGGTACGTGCACACAATTTGCTTCGTCCAATCAGCTCGAAGTGTTGAATTTGTACAGCATGCCCCGCATTTCCCGAGCAATTCAACGCGGAGCAGTCCCAGATTGATATTGTGGAGAACTTCCTCGAGTAAAGCACAAATCAATCTCGCTATTGCCAGGCTAGAAATTCCATTCAATGGCGCAAAATTTGTATTTGTAGATCTCGCGTGATTCACGGCAAAATAGCGCTAGGTGGCAAGTTGCCGGTCACGGCAAAATATCCACCGTTTTTTTTTTATAGGAGTGAGTTCCGACGGGGAGGAATGTCCATAAAATCCAACATATCTGGGCCATCGTTCAAACATTTTTAGAGGTTGAAGTTGGCATGAGTAGAGACGTGCAAATGTGTTAATAAACGTAATTCACACGCAAGCTATGACCAAACAAAATGACGTAACCTTCGTCACGATGAAATTTTTCCAAATGCGTAATATGCAACATTGTGTTTACTTGTTTAAACAAACCTCTCCAAACTACACATTTTAATATGAACGTAGACTTAGTACATTCTCCATCTATAATAGTAACCGTTACACCACGTGAGTAATGATAAAACGTTGGCTTTAGTAAATCCAAGCGACGGTAGTCTTGTTACAAAACGGTAGCCATGTTGACTCGAAAACAGATTAAACAAGCAAGTTAAGAGGACGCGAAACTATCTAAAGCAACCTTTTTTTTCACTCCAAATGTGGTGGTGCAACGACACAAGGGCACAAGTGCTTACCAAAAGTATAAAGGTGAAAATAGACCAACCGACAGCCGACTCGGATAGAAAAGACTCAGCAGCCATCTTCACTTCCTCCAATAACAAAACCACGTGGTTTGAGTGACGTCATAACGTGACGTTCATGTTAAAGCGCGACAGTTCAGTGTTTTCGTCATTGTGACACACGAATGTAATAATGCTCTTTAATTTTCTATGGAAAAACAAAACCCATTATATTAGAAAAAGTGTACTGATGAATGACTACGAACATGGTGGACTCAATGTTTTTGATTTCACCACTTTGAACAATACGTTCAAAATTAATTGGGCAAAACATTTTTTTAAATCCTGTCTCTATTTGGAATTTTATTCCTCATTACATACATTCTAGGTTTGATGGATTAAGTTGTATTTTAAGATGTGTCTACAATATAGATAAACTTCCAGTAAAGCTCTCTATGTTTCACAAACAAGTTCTATTAGCATGGTCCCTTATTTATAAGCACAACTTCTCACCCCATAAATATCTGATTTTGAATAATAAAAATATATTGTACAAAACTAAATCTTTGTTTTTCTCTAATTGGGTTGAGAAACAGATGTTACAACTTATACAACTTATAAACTCTTTGAATTCACTTAACCTATGTATGTACCCCTGGCTTGTGTTTGTTCAATTGTATACAACTTTCATTGTATACTTGTTATTTTGAATATGTTTAAAAAATAAATAAATAGATAGATACACGAATGTAATACCGTCATACTTATATGAGTACAAATAGAAATAGTAAAAGTAAAAGTACAAATAAATAATATAATGCAGCATCCATCTGTGTCATCTGGAACACTTCTAAATCAATATGTATCTATTAAAGTATGTATTTATTAAAAACTTAACGTAATAAAATACATAATATTAACTATGTGTAGAGATTGCTACACTAATATGTTCTACCCCCCCTCCCCCACACACATTTTTTTTATATCATTATGGACCAGCTAGCTGCCAACACAGATGCTGAAAAAAAATGAAAGAAAGAGAAAAACAACTGAGGCTCAAATCTGATGGGACTTTAGCAAAAGATAGATGCCACTGTGACAGACACTTGCAAGTTTTTGAAAGAAAAAAAGTATACTCCATATTGTGCTTGCTTGGGTAATGTGTCACTTAACTACTATGAATAAATAACATTTATACCACTTACTTAGCTAGTTGGAGTAAAAAAAAAAAATCTAACAAAAGCTTGTTTTTTCTTTTACGTCTGAAAAAAGTTATTTATTTGTTTGTTTGTTTGCTTGCTTGCTTGCGCGATATGCTACGGATGTTTTCAGAATATATTCACAAAGTTGGGTCATTTGTTATACACACAGCGGGCCTACTACAGTATTTGTTTTTTTGATAGAGATCTTCATATTGAGCTCTTTTCAAATAAAGTCTCCTGCTGCAACAACCTAAAGCTGAACACATTTTCCATGTCTGCTATCACTGGTCAGAAAGCAAATTTGCATATTTCCCCTTCAGACAGAACGTTGATTGTAATCTGAGTGCACATGTCAGCTTCAAATTTCGCATGCAAGAGTGCAAGCCTGCAGAAATATTATACACCATTACAAATGTTCTGTCATTGCACCGTTAACTTAAGACCAGCTGGAAACAAGTTTTACTTTATACTGTACTCGCAGAAACACTCCAGTATCAGGTAATATGGTTGGTGCATTATTACCTGAAACTTGTTCATATATGGCACCACCTACTCCATCAAACAGTGGAAGTATAATTTCCTTTGCATGTTTTTACTCTTCTTTCAGGTGCACTTTATAAATTTTGTTTAATGCATGTCTGAATACGCAGATTGGACCAAGGCTGGTGTGTGCCCAGTCTAATGCAAGGCACAAAGATATCTACAAAAGTGATATGAAGGCAATAAAGCAAACTAAATTGTTGCATGATAGATAGATAGATAGATAGATAGATAGATAGATAGATAGATAGATAGATAGATAGATAGATAGATAGATAGATAGATAGATAGATGGATAGATAGATAGATAGATAGATAGATAGATAGATAGATAGATAGATAGATAGATAGATAGATAGATAGATAGATAGATAGATAGATAGATAGATAGATAGATAGATAGCTGCATGGATGGATGATAGATAGATAGATAGATAGATAGATAGATAGATAGATAGATAGATAGATAGATAGATAGATAGATAGATAGATAGATAGATAGATAGATAGATAGATAGATAGATTTTTCGCAATTATTCTCGAAGTGCTTGCCGTAGATCGACTTTCTTTCTTTCACTTCTATTATGTGGTCATATTGCATGATGACTCCATTGTACTGAAGCTGAGGGCCCAATCGATGCGTAATTGTATCTTTTTTGTCTTCGATGTCTACACGTGTATGCCTCATCTCATCCCAGCAGATGCTCATCAATGGTTGTGTGTGCACGGAGATTAACAACGCATTATGAAGACAGGTGCCTTACAACAAAAGTGCTTCGGATGGTTAAGACTCTGAATGGAGTGTATTTGTATTGAAGGCAAACATTGTGTGAGTGTTTTTTCTTTTCTTTTTTGTATGAACACACAATGTTTGCTAAAGAAATGAATGCAAACGTATCTAGTACAAATATAATAATCTCCAGGTCCACACAAGCACATTTATACACTCTTATGAGAACAGGGTCAGTGTGGGATTCAAAGTAATATTGCAATATGTTCCAACACTATCAGTCTGTAAAACTAAGACTTATTTTAGTCATGTATACTGTAAGTCAGGGATGGTCAAGTTGGGTCCTCAAGAGTCACTATCCAGCCTGTTTTCCACGTTTCTCTCCACTAACACACCTGATTTATAATCAGGATCGTCATCAGGCTTCTGCAAAGCTTGCTGATGAGCTGATCATTAGATTCAGCTGTGCTGAAGGAGGGAGACATGGAAAACAGGTTAGATAGTGGCTCTTGAGGACCGAACTTGGCCACCCCTGCTGTAAGTGTTAATGTGTATGGTTTCTCATTAGTTTTGCTCACCTGCTGATTTATTTGTGTTTAAAATGTAATACAATAAAATGGTAATTGTTTGTATCTTGCAATGCTTCAAGACTAATATGTGTGTGCATTTTAATTGAACAATATTCAGATGATGCAAAAGCAATTTTGACCAAGATATCATGTTGCATTTGGGGGGGGGGGGGTAAATAACATATTTTCCTCTTCTCTGCACTTACTAACCTCAAAGTCCACTAAGGTTGATGCACTCTACATGTAAGAAATAACCATTTTTAATGTATTTTGATTAGTTTAAATTGTTTTCATGTTGTATTCATATTCTTCAACCTTTCATATATAGAAGTAATTAGCTCATTTCAGGGTTTAAAGTAATTAGGTAGCCATTACATGCTTTAAAAAAGAAATAATCCGTATACTGCATGTATATTATATCCCATACATTTCTTTAAATGGGTTGTTTGAAGCCAGTTGTTTTCAGACCAATACTACAAGTATTTACTCTTTGAGTACTCACTGATACCAAGCATATCACTTGTACTTTTGATATTTAAAAAATTAATTGACCACAATGACAAAAAATTGTATCAGGTTCATTCATCTTCATTCAATTTAGAACATTGAATAAACAGACACGAAAGGAAAAAAAGAGGTATATATTCTTATTACTCGCGAGGAGAATGAACAGAGATGTGCAGATCACAATCTCCTGCCCATTCTGATACATTCTGTCGTTCTTCCTCTTTTTATTGGGTTGACTTATCACATGAACATTACTGCTCTGAGGAGTTTGGGGAAATACGCAGCAGCAATGTGACAATCATTTACATATATAGTCTACACACGGGCAACAATGCAAACATTTCAAACATTCCTTAACACTAAAAGCTTCTTAACCATGAAAATGTTCCGGCCACTTGTCTTGTGATGAGGGCACAGTTCCTGTCTTGTGATGAAGCTTCGTGACTGCAGTCGAATAAATTCACAATGTTGAATAAATGCTTTGCAATTAATAAAGACTAAATATGGGATAATTAATATACATTTATCTAACACGCAAACTGCTGCAATATAGTGACTTACTAGACGTCAGATCTGTTTTGCCTTAAGTATCGGTGGCTGGTATCAGAAGCCTCGATGAGTATTCAATATCTTAATTAAGGCTGGTATCGATCGGCCTGTTACCGATACCTGGTATTGGTACTCGCCCATCCCTGCATTGTACACAAGCTACCATCAACAAAGCACAATAAGATCACTCGGTGTATAGTAAAAATTACTTTGCATCTTAAATAGTTTATGTCAAGAAGATGTCAAACGTTAACATCTGTTTCCACATTTTCATTTTTATTATCAACTTTTCACAGTGGACAATGAACTGTCTATTACCCCAAAAAAAACTAACACCCAGTGACACTAATCTTAGTCTTACTCTTATAAAATAACGACTTTCCACTCTCGGGCACTATTAAAGTGATTTTTGGCCCCTTTTTCATCAAATGTAAAAGGTCATTTTCATCTGGATGACAAAATCACATTGTTTAATGCCAAACATGTTGCTGTGAGAAGTGGAAATTCTCTTCAAACTAATGAATACTTTCAAGCCTAAAAAGTCACTCAGCAATAAATAAACTGCTAGCAGGGAAAAACTTTATTTTTCTTTGTGGAAAAATGCCAAATAATTGTTACAACCAATGCAACTACTTTGAACTTTATACAGAATATTTCATGCTTTGTTCACAAATCTTAATTAGGGCATCCTACTATAAACATATTCTGTTTAACCTGTTCAATCCATGTATTTCACTACTCTGTGTCGTGAACAGAGAGGGAACATTAAAACACACTGTACAAACATTCACATGCATAGGGGCTGAACACTTGTGTGTGACATCTGAGATGTTGGTTTGAAAAAAATATAAGGAGACAATGATAGCACCTTCTTAAAAGCCTTAACAGCAATGTAAACACACCTTAAACATCCATCCATCCATTGATTTATAGCACCGCTTATCCTTACAAGTGTCAGGGGTGTGCTGGAGCCTATATCAGGTGACTTTGAAAGGCAGGATGCACCTTGAATTTGTCACCAGCCAAGGTCGCCAGAGCAGCACCATAAACTTATTTTAATTTCATTTTAAATTAAACAATGTCTATAAATGATTAAACAATAATCAAAAATAATTATTAACTAATTTGATAATCGATTAGTTGTAGAAGAATCCCCCCACCTCTCCGTCAGTCGCTGTAAATTTTAAATGATCGTCCACCAGTGCTGACAGCTCTGTCTTGCAGAAGGGCCATCCACTTATTAATGATTAATAGCTTTTAAAGCAAAAAAAAACTTCATCAAAAACAATCCACCGTTGATGAAAATGTTGTTATGCTTATCGCAAATATTGGCTATTTGTTATGTAAAAGGCGCAACTGATTTTGTTAAAGGTTGTATCAAGATAAAGCATTGCTGTGTATTGTATGTCGTGTTCAAAGACCCCTGATATTAACCCCGATAGTGGTACAGCCCATTGATAGGTGTCAGTAGGTGTAGGTATCAGACTGTTATCGTAGGGGCGTTAGATGATGTAAACATTTTTCATCCTCCACTGAATGGAGATGGACAAACAAATAAAATATGACACTCCACATTTTTGGGGGGTTGTGGTGGTGGTAACTTGGCCTTGGCGGAGGTCTGAGTGACATTCTGGTGATGTATGAATGACAGCTTTCCTAATAAAACTGTCTGGCTAGCTCAGTGCTTCTCAGTTATTTTTCGCCCCTTTCCTAAGGGAAGAAGAAAATATTTCGAACCCCCCAAACCCTTCGTTGGGACTAAATTTAGTATCAATTGTCAATAAAATTGTCTGCAGAGGAGCTAATTCTGGGATTACCCCAGGATTACATGCGTGTGCGTTGCGTTTCTGCTCCGCTCCACTGGCGCAGCAGATTCGCTTCCATTCCATCTATCATTCTATATTCTATATTGTTGAAATTACACCGGCTGCGTATGCGCTGCGGATTGACTGCGGACCAGCTGCGTCGTTTTCTATTTTTGCCAGACGACGCATCCGTCGGCATCCGTCAAATGGCAAACTAGCACATAACACATCGAGCGGGACAGGAAGACATTTTCAAAATAAAAAAAAATCCAGTTACTTTTCAGAATAAAATACCCGCCATATCCTATTTCGCAAACATGTCAGCAAAACGAACATAATGCTTAACGCTTAATTCACCGCAGCAAACATGAACGAGAGATTTATAATGGAGGTGGATTATATATGGCACGGCACAACGTTTTTATTTGAACAACCTATAGATTGATGCTGCAAGGAACATCATAGTAGAAGCTGTGGAAGTGGACAGTAAATTCAATCAAAGTCCACCTCTCTTTCTGCTTCTCTGTTGAGCACTTTCTGTGTGTTTGTCGTTGTTTTTAATGCCACATTATCTCGCGCGATCACGTGAGACATGGCGGGAAGTTGTTGGCGACAAAGCTGCCGGACCGCAGCTGTGCGCAGTTGGTGAGTTTTGTCCATAAAATTGACGTGTCCGGAGCATGCAGTCAAGACGCAGTGGAGCGGAGACGCAACGCTCACGCATGCGGTGTAATCCCGGGGTTACTGTGTTCCATGGCAACTCTCTGACAATGAGTGCGCCGCTGCCCCCTACTGTAGTGGATATGCAATTACACTTTATTAAAGTACAGCAAAAATAAATAAACATGTTCTCTGAGGTCACACGCATATTGGAGAAAGACTAGGTTAGTGGTTAAACTGTTTTATTCACTTTTTTTTTACAGTGGGTAATTGATTAGCAATTAGGCTACTGTAGCAAATCAGTTCTGTGATCCAAAGAGCTATAAATAAATAACAAAAAATTATATATATATATATATATATATATATATATATATATATATATATATATATATATATATATATATATATATATATATATATAGCCTATTTCCTTCTATTAAATAATAATAAATTAACTATATAATGGCTATAGTAGATGAATAATATAAATAATTATACATCTCCAATAATCCACTTTTTCTCATCTTGCCATTATCAAATCTTACCCCTTTTTAATTTAATTTTTTTTTAAATTCATTTATTTTAAATAGCTTGAGAAAATTTAATTGATGGTGACGCTGACAACCAGGGCGCTTGCACACTTGGCTGACTTGTGTTTTGTTGTCTGTGTTGTGTGCTTGTTTTGCTGTAGGTCTCCTGCATGGAGTGACAGAGTGGAGTGGGAGGGCCACTTCGTTGTAACTAATAAGGAGCTCTATCAGCAGGCGATCCCACTGTGACTTATTTCCAAGTCCTCAAACCCGCAGTCGGACTGATCGTTATCTTACATGGATTATGCGCTGCTTTCTGCCTTTTCTTCTTTACTGCCTTAGAGGAAACTTTCACCGGAACTGTAAGTACTTAACACTTCTAAAATAGGGTTTACAAATTTGAATGTATGCCCACGTTTGCGCTTTGAACCACAACACCTTACCTCATCTGATGAGCTCTTTTTCTTTATTTTTTTTTCAATCGGAAATGCTGCGCTAAAATGTTAATTTGGCTTTTTTTTTTTAAGTAGCCTATGTGCTGGATGGCAATACCTGGTTGCAGATAAATATAGGATTTACGTATGTCGGATTATATTAGGAAATGAACCACTAACCCCCCCAATTAAGTCAACAGCCTTAGAGGGTGTAGAGGTGATATAATATTGAGAGCTGCCAATAAGTTCTAGACAGCCAAAGTGGCAGAATATAACTCAGTAACTTTATGTTTAAACACTTTATTAATATTAACACATAAAACATTTAGTGGCAAAATATTGGAATGGTGCATTGATGATCCATAAGTGCAGGGCTCTGCTTAAAGTAAGGGTTGTGTGTGTTGAGAATAACATCACGCCTTCACACAAACAAGGAACGCGATACCTCTGTAGTGCTACTTGTCCCATGCTTGACTTCAAGTTGTCACTTCATCCCCGAGCGCCATCATGCCAATGGGCCAAAAGTGCCATGCTGTCAGGCTGCAGTGTAATGTGGGTGTATATTGTGGTCTCTTTGGGTCAAGTTCAGTCCTCCTGTGCTCTTTCTTTCACAGCTGAAAGCAGGTTGGATTTTATTCTAAATGTAAATATACTCATTAGAATGCACACTCTGCTGTATTATTGTGTTGCATACCACGGTGTGAAGCAGGTCCTACACATGCAAGCAAAATGTCAGCGAGAGGGGCGAACAAAGCATGCTGTACATCTCGAACTATAGGGGTGATGAGGTTGGTGCCTTGCCTAACGGCACCTAGACGGTAGTCAGGAAGCAGACTAACATCTTTCTAACAACTAGAGTTGCCGTTCTCATTTTAAACTGTGACCCTCCAATTCCAAAACTTACTCACACACCATGATGCGCTACTCCTGCCCTTAAATTCAATTAAGGGTTTACATCTGTTGTGATAAAGATTAAAGGAAAGTTTTCCAAATTTGCTGTTATTCTTCAGGAATAAAAAAAAAAGAGTATGCTTCTAGACTCATATAGGAACACCAGTGCGACCTACTGAGATCCAGAATGGGAGCTGTATAAAAAATGATCCCTTCTAATGAATCACAATGTATCCCACTAGACATCTCAATTTTTATGATACTATGAACCATGACAAGTCCAACCATCCAATTTCTATCCTGCCAATCTTGTTCAGGGTCACGTGTGAGCTACAACCTACAAATGGACAAACAACCATTCACATTCGTAATCACAACATAGACAGGATTCAAACCCAGAACCTCTTGTGCTAACCACATGCCTCAGTAAGCTGCTTGACAAAGAAAAGTTGTTAAAACAATCCAATTTCAAAAATATATTCAGGCATAGTTTTTACTAAATTAGCTGTTTTAATTTTAGATATGGACAAACATACCACAGCATTTGGTACATTTGTTACTTGAGTAAAAGTACAGTTAGGCCTATCTTATCAGACCATAACCATAAGTCACTGTGTATAATACTACTTGAATAAAAGTCCCAAAGTAGCTAACATTAGTTGTGCAATTTAAGTATCAACATTAATTTCCTGATATAAGATTTATTTAAACATTGGAAGTAAAAGTATGAAAGCAAGCATGTTTTTATTGATTTAGTTCACTCCAACAGAGTAGCTGAAGATCTGCATGTTGGTTCGTGAACAAAGTTAGCCTGGCCATCATAGGATGCTGGCATCTGCTAGCCTCAAGATGGAAGAAATGACAAAGAGAAAGAGAAACAAACATTACCAATGCACTCATATAATGACCTACTGATTAGCAGCATCTCATTTTCATTACATCCCTCTGCTGGTTTATCTACCACATCAGGACAGGCACAACTTTTCATCCACTTTGGGCTCTGCAGTACAGACATTACATCAATGAACAATTCTTCAGATTTTATTTTGTTGTAACAAAGCTCATTAAGGAAAATAATATGATACACCTCAAATCAACTTCATTTATTGAGCACTTTAAAACAACCAGCGCTACATACAAAGTGTGCATGGAGTAAAAGCAGACATACAAAAACAAAGACAGTTAAAAGAAAAATGATTTTATATATATCTACACCACATAGTGGCCAAAGTGCTTTACAAATCCTCACACCCACCCATTCACGCACCAGTGGGAAGCTGCTGCCAGGTCCAATGGGAGCAAATTAGGGTTCAGTGCCTTGCTCAAGGACACTTTGACATGGTCACAAGTGTTGAGGATCGAACCCACAATCTCTGAATTGGGAGATGACCACTCTACCACTGAGCCACTTATCATTAATCAAATTAATAACATAAAAGCAGTAAACACCATTCAACACACTGCAGTCATGCTGAGTCAAGATTCATGTGTTTGTAAGGGACTTTTAAAAATAGACAAAGGGGCTTGCCTAACATTTAAATGAGAGTAAAAGCATACATTTTGCACGAGAGTATAAATGAAAGATGCCAAAAATATTTTTACAGATGCGTGTAAATTCTACCCAAATATAGAAACAATTTTGTACTTTGTTCCATTACAAGACTGTGCAAAGATGTGCTTGAAGGATGCAATGTTATTTATACAGCCTAACTAGTGAGCAGGACCCAGTATTGAGCCTTGTGGGACGCCCTTGGTTACCAAGAGTTACGCATTGTTGTTGTTCTAGATAATTTTGAAACCAGTAAAGTGAGTGGGATTCTAGTTTGACACTTTCAGCCTTTGCAGCAGCAGCCAAAACTTGGCTGTGATCTTTTAATAGGGAAGGTGCAGGCTTTCCATTGGTCCAAACAATGTTATTTGTGACAGGTGTGATTGCGATTGGGAATAGTGGTCCTTTATTTGAATTGGGAATTGGAAAGATAATGAGGCATCGCTTTTCTTTTATTATGCAGTACACCACTGCACAATTGCACATAGTGATAAAGGTAAAGTTGAATTAACACCACTGTGACAGTGTCAATCCAAACTTAGCATTATTATCTTTATAAATGCATTTATTTTTGATGCATCCCTTAGATTGAGTGTAAGGGTGCCTGATAAGAGTTTTTGTTGTATCAGAAATGTTTCAGTCAGTAACTTCAGAATTGTTCATATCAAGTAAAACAGCACGCCAAAGAAAAACAGTTCCTGAAAGTGTTTCAGTACAATTCCGCCCCCCCCAAAAAAAATCCACTTTATTGTAGGCTGTCTTTTGCTTTTCTGCGCAGTGTGGCATCGTAGCGATGTCAACGCTATTGTGCCACATGCTTCTCCACATGCTCACAACTTGAGGCTTCTAGGTTCACTCCTTTCATGTGAGGCTCTTCATCACACCACTGTTGACAGCGCATGGATCAAAACACTTGTGATTAATGCTGCTCGTGCAGCCAAGTTGAATGCTTTCACAGCTTGAGTTAAACACTACAAGAATCCAAACAGAGAATGGAAACAATCACTTAAGAATACTCATATGCTAGTGTACATTCCGCATCATATCATTTGTTCTCTTTGTTAAATATAGTAAGACAAGTAAATGATCAAATTGTATTGGACTTGACATTGATGCACGGACAGGCTTTTGGGAGTCAGACAGTTAAAATAAAATTACATCAAAAATCATATTACTTATTACTGTCTTTTAAAATGAAAAGAAGGCCTTTGAGAATAATTGATAGAGCACAAGAAAAGTGGATGCATGATAGAAAACTGTTTCAAAGTCAAGCAGAGTGGGTTTCAAATGAAATTGTGTATTGTGCCTCTATTAAGGTTTTCAAGGAAACAGCTTTATTGCGTCACAGCCATGACCTGCCTGCTAAGATGGACTGCTTTTCTTTGGACTGTACTCTTAACTCCTTGCATTTTCGGAATGGCAGTTAATGAACGGCCAGGTAAGCACATTGGTGGTCACTCTATGCTCTTTCTTATGTCATACATTTATACACTTGTACAAATAATCTGGAGTATTTTAGCTATTCAGCTATCCCACAATTTTTCGTTAAAATCTGTTCATAGTGTTTATTTGTTTTTGCAATCATGGTTTTGTTTATCTCAGCTGGTTCTTGTTAGTTTTACTTCTTGGTTTTGTTTAGTTTCCTACCATTTGGTCACACTCACCTGTCTTCTATTTATGATTAGTACATTCCACTTTATTTATACCTGTGTGGTCCCCCTGCCTTCTCCTTGAGTTTGTACAATACATTCATGAAAAAAAGTGAATACTAGCGTCTTATATAAACTTTATGCGAAGAAATGATAGGATTGACATATCACTTAAATCTTCTATTCGTGTCACTCCTCTTATAGCACAATGAATACATGGAACGAAAAAGCTTAATTTGTGTGTGATGAGATTGTGATAGAGCCCAATTCAAACATTCATCATCACCATTAGAACTTAATTATCAACATTAATTTGTTTTGCCAATGAGTTTAATACACACAGCAGTGCTGCTAACTTGGCAACGTTGCCGCTACATATATATATATATATATATATATATATATATATATATATATATATATATATATCAATTTAAAAAACCCTCCGGTGACTATGTTAAAAAAAAAAAGTGACTAGCAAAATACCCAGCGACTTTATCTGGGAAACTTTTGGAGACACCATCCAATCTGCAGTCACAGCAGGAGACATGTTTAACATTAAATTCAAATCATCCAAACATGCCCAATTTGAAAAACCTGCTCTTGTCATTGTTTTGTTTTGTCTTCCTTCAGATCACTCCTGTCCCCTACTGAATGTCGAGGTACTCAGGTTTTCTGATAGCTTAGATGAAACCCTAGAAATCACAGGTATGTAGAGAATGAGATATTCTGCAATGCATATAACACATTAAAATCTAATGACATGCCTTCCTCCACAATCCTCTTTTGCAGGATTTGATCTCACAGAAAAGTTTCTTCACCGGAAGGGGACAGTCACAGAAGACCTGCCTTCATTTCGCCTGGGAAGCAGCCCACTTATCAAGCCAACTATGTGAGTCGCAAATACGGACGATGTACTGTATGTGTGCTACACCTGCATTTGTGTTTTGTTGCGGTCTTTTGTAGATGTTTGAGGACAGATGGCCTGTCTGGCTAGCGGGGGCCAGTAAATACTACCACTGTATGTATTTAAGCTTTGTACCCCTCTGGTGCAATGCAATGCAAAGCCTCTCATGTGCAGCCAAGACTGTAAACACTCAAACTGTGCCTACTGAGATTTACACTGGAGTTTCCAACAACATCAGTGGAAGCCCTACCAAAGACCAAATAGTATAATAAGAAAAGGCAAAAATATTACAGGTAATATGAATGTGGCTAGCAGTTCACAATATGCTTATCACAGGACCATTCTTTTTTTGATATATATTTTTTTAAATTCAAGACATACTGCAGGTATAGGGTTTACTAGTGAAAACAATTAAAGCGGAGAGTAGCTGTTTCATCAAATCTGTCTCTCGTCACCTTGAATTCAAAAAGCGTTGTGTTCTTGTATTCCTCATCTCCATGCAGCTTAAGGAAATGTTCCTTTAGGTTTGCTAGATTGTAGTTGTGCTGGACTATAATTGGATTTGAATTTGGCATTGCAAATCCTGCAGTTAGGACACTCAACTCTATAACTTATAGAGCACCTTCAAAACCACCACTGTTTTCTAAAGATGGAACCCAGAGGCAAAAGATACAATGAAAACAGTAGAGGCCCCAGAATTGAACCCTGTGGAACACCATGCATTCTGTTATACATGTGAATTCTACACTTCTTCCTACTCCTTTTCAGAACATGTAAATGTTAGGCGTTGTCGATGGTTTTTTTTCTAAGTACTTTTGTTTTTTTCGTTTTATACATGTTCGGAATAGATTCATTTATTCATTCACAAAAAATATATATATTACACATACTCGTCAGACCACTCTCTTTTTTTGCTCAACAATAGGGGCTTTTTCCACCGCCGGAACTTTTGGAGAACTTTTCAATTTACCTTGGTAAAATTCAGTCTGCGTGTTTTTCCACCACCACCAATTTCCGGGGTAACTAAATTCCCCAGGGGGCATCTGAGTACTATCTCATCAGCAGGGTCTTGCTGAGCCAGGCCGGAACTTTGAGGGGGCGGGCTGCACTGACCAAGGCTGATTGGTTGGTCAAATTTGAGGGGGTGTTGTTTTTACATCGGCTGGGCTCACCAAACTCATACATCATCAGACTCATTTGAATTAATTACCAAGAATTTGAATTAATTACCAAGAACTCCACAAGTTGATTACTAAGTACATCACAGCTCAGATAGGCTAAGCAATGTAGCGTGATAGCCAATGATGGTCAAGTGGGGCTTACTATCATTTGAGTCGGGTGTGTGTCTTGACCGCCACCGAATCCCTGAAACGGACTCACTGAACAACTGGGGTTAAATCGAACCCAAGTTAAGAACCACCTGCTACGTTTGTGCAGGGTTGATTTAATTTGAGGCAACCCAGCTAAACTGCACTCAGAGCAATAGTTTCATTTGCCTTTGCTAGTAAGGTCAAATGGCTATTAGATGAGGAATAATTTGAACAGAATTAATATATATTGCATATATTCTACAGATATCCTAAGGGCAAAAAGTGGACTGTGGGGGTGAAGTATGTGCATGTGTAATAAGACAGGAATATTAAAATAACTACATAAATGACACACCGAGGTGCCACTTATGGGGAGACCTTTAAGCCTTGGTCAACTGGTGGGAGCGCTTCGTTACTTCACCATGAATCTGATATGATGATAAATTAGGAGATTGAAGTTTTTGGTTTAATATTCATGGAGGCCTATTGCACTTTTGTGCCATCAGTGCACCCTGTAGAATGTGCATGACTATACATTCAAGCTGACTTGAAACTCGTTACACTCAAGTTCCTTGTGTCCTGTTGGAAGGAGAATATATTGTCGTTCTTCCAGGAAGGCTATGTTATTTTTAGTCTTTTACATGACACACAAGGAGAAGTGACCGCCGCTCTCCTTCGGTTGAGGTGAAAGAATCATTATGCCAGGTGATTTGCGGTATGCTTCCTCCCAGTCCCGTCATTCAGCCGAAAATACATTTACTTCTGCCTCAGCCTCCTGCTCTTTGTCTGTTCGTTGTGTCCAAGAAGATGCTGCTTCTCAATGACACTGCTGACAGTGTCATTGGTTATAGTGGCGAGCCTGTGATCCCGCTCATATCCAATTATCTAAGCACTTTGACACGTGATACTGCATGTCATCTGAAGAGAAAGCAGTACATAGTGTGAGGCCCCTTTGGACCTTCCTTCCCTTGCTTCCTCCTTCTCTCCACAACCACTAAAACATTACTCCCTTAACATCTAGTCCAGATAAGTGCAGTTCCGTGCCTTCCATCTGGTTAATGTTATGCTGGATCCATACCGTGAAACACATCATGGTGCGTAGATCATGACAAGGAGCATTTGTGTGAGGTGACAAATGATGGTACAGTGCTAAGGCTCAATGTCTGTCCTTTATGGCCATGTTTGGCCTTGTCCTCGTTCCATTTTGTTTTAACCTGTGCCACGTTCAAGTATAACTTATGTCAGGATATGCACGATCCACTTTGCATTCAAAATCGTTTTAAACATCATGGTTGGGTATCAAAATATACAATTGTGTAAGGTGTCGTAACCTTCCCTTCTCTTACTGCCAAGCGAAGGTTGGTTTGAGAGTTGGCTTGCAGATTTACACAAAAACTACTAAAACGACATAAACAATGGAGGACTAACATGTATGTGTATTAAAAAAAATGGTGCAAATCCAAATAAAAATAAGGAGAGAGGAATTTAAACTTAAATTCACTGGTTGACTCACAATGGAAACGTTTTCTCTGTACTACAGTGCTTTTATCTATGGAGTACTAACGTCGTGGTCTCTATTTTTGTGCCTAATACAAGAGTAGCAAATAACGGTCTAATTGTGTGCATAGGTGGAGTTTTGGTATTTTCGTAGATGCGTGCCGTTAGAAAGGTACATTGACAACGTTGTTGACGTGAACACAGCCCTTTATTCCCTCACTTGTAGGTGCTTTTCCGCAGTAGAGGTTGTAAAAAAACAAAAACAAAACTTGATGTTCCACGCCCGCCCACGATAGGTGAATTTTTGCAAAGTGGAGGTTGTTAAAAAAAAACAACAAACAAAAACAAATGGGGGTCTGTTCTAAAAATAGCTCACCAGTGATGGGATACTGACTTGCTTAATGCCAACATTTTTTAAACTTATCTTGGTACATGTTTCCTAATTTACTAAACCTCATATATATATTTATTTCAAAATGTAAGACATTGTGTTGAATGAATAAATAAATAATTTTATGGGTGGAATAATCTCTGAAAAAAATAAATACAACTCAAGGTAAATCTAGGAGTTATGGACCCAAATAAAAATCCTCGATAGAGTGAATCCGCAATAAGTGAACCGCAAAGTAGCGAGGTACCACTGACTCTCTGGAGTCCATGTGAAAGATTGAAGTGCACAAAGTACATGTAGAAGGAACTGCAAGCAGACCTCCACGGGTGGATGATGTAAACTTGTCCAGCCGATCACAGATCACCGTTGTGAAGTGCACAATTGGAGACCACGCCCATTCCCCTACGTAAGTGCCGTGGCCAAGGAGAAAAAATATAATACGGAAGATGATGATAATTATAATGCAGTCAGTGAATTGATTTCTACAATGATGCAGAGTTCTATCATACTGTATTTTTGAATAAAATACAATGACATCCACCACGCATATCCTCAGAATGCGTCTGCCTACACTTCGATCAAATTTGCCAAAATTTTGTTACACCACCTGCACCACAATTTAGACCTTTTTCCAGCTGATCTAAGGTTTAATCTACTTTCAGCCACCAAACTGTGAGATGCACCGGGGCATGTAAAAAAAATGTAAAAGATGTACCAGATCGCATGTGCGCTGTCTACGAAAACAGTGCTGCTTATGTCATTTGTTATGATCCAGATAGACAAATAATCACAAATCTGTCATTTAACAAATTGTTTGTTCAAAAATGTATTTTATGCTGTTTGCCTCATGCTATTTCCGCGCCACAAAATAACAAAAAAAGGTAGGGTCCTTTGCTTTTATATGTCGCTTGAGAACCACATCATTGTCTTGTCAACGCTCCAAGATACCTTGGTTTGAGGAATAATCAATAAAATAAGATTCAGCGGCAACTAATTCAGTCTAACGCAGCCAATAATTGTCTATTTATTTATTAAATAGTGTGTAGAAAGTGTATTAAGTCCTACGACACGTCTTAGTTGCAAGGTGTTCCAGATCCTAGGCATTACATTATGTGTAAACAGTAGGTCTCGTTACAGAGCATGTATGTATTTTGAACAGAAAGGTGGTCTTGTCCTAAGCCTTTGTGAAAGCCCTTTTGCTCACATGAATAGTGAATCTAACTTGACAATTCACCTTGTTGAGCCATCTTTGATCCCTCACAGGATCGTGTGTCAACGATAGGGACGTGAGCCAACTGGGGTAACATTTGAGCTTTGATTGTTCCATCTGTTGCAATCTGATTCCATGGGCTCATTTACAACAATCTTCCTGGATAGGATTTCCTGAATGACACCAAAGCTTTTTTAACCGGAATGGGAGCATTGCAGCCACGTTTTGGCCATGATAAAATATGCTCCAATTTGCTCCATGTTGCAAGTTTATCCCAAAATACCCACAACTCATAAAAAATGAATTAGCTGGGATTTTTTAAAGCTCATGAATCAACATAAATATTGACAATACAAACAACATTTGCTGAAAAGGATATTTCTGACTGCTACTTTTCATTCAGTAATACAGCCTGTAAATTCTGCAATTCCATTGTCATATCAACTCTGCAACGAATGAACATCTTGACTGTTATTGCAAGAAAAAATATGTCAGCGTATGCAGTTCATGTTATACTTGAATTTCCATTTGCGAATGTAAATTAGTTGTACATGTCTGGGAAGGAGAAATTGAAAGGAGAATATGTTATGGTAGAGCACGCATGCAATAAATGATGGCCAATATTTTTTTTCCAAGAATAAGGGGAAAAATACTATTTGCAAACCAATCTCCACTGAGGTTTGGTTGAGGCCATTAACCCGCAGATGGTAGTCAACACGAGGTTGTGAACTGTGACCCACCTTGCCCTCTGAGATCATGCGTGCCATACAGTAGACAGGCCGTGTTTTGAAATAGGAGCAGGTTTGGGAAGTTGGTGGGATGTGTTGAGATCTCTGGGTCATTGTAGAGTATCTTCAGTGTGCGTACATCCTTCCCGCAGAATAATCTTAAATAACTAGTACTATTTTAATAACATTTCAGGGGAATTTCCACCTTGTGCTATGCATACCACAGGGGAGAAATTTCCTTGGGGAGAGGATGATAGGGAATATGATCACATCAAGTACCAACCATCGATTTCAGTTAAAAAGAAACTTGACTCATAACTTCATGTATGTTTCATTGAACACACTAGAATGACCAATATGTAATGTTAAAAATAATAAAATGGATTGAGAAAATGTGTTTGTTTGTTTGTTACTCAAATATATTTCAAATTTGAAGCCTGCAAAATATTCCCAAAAAGCTTGAACAGGGTTTATGCCGTTATATCACCTTTCCTTTTAAAAACACTCAATAAACATTTGGGAAGTGTGGACACAGATTGTTGAAGCTTTGTAGGTGGAATTCTTTACCATTCTTGCTTGATGTACAACTTCAGTTGATCAACAGTCAGTTCATATTGCGCCACACAATTTCAATGTGAGACATGTCTGGACTGCTGGCAGGCCGCTGTAGTATTCTTTTACTATGAAGCCATGCTGTTGCAACACATGTAGAATGTGGCTTGGCATCAAGCTGCTGAAATAAGCAGCGACATCGCTAAAAAAAGATGTTACTTGGATGACAGCGTATGTTGCACTAAAAACTTTGCACGACAACAATTTGGATGGCCCTTTTCTTCTTTGGCCCAAAGGCAACGACATCCTTGATTTCCAAAAACAATGTGGACTCGTCAGACCACAGCATACTTTTCCACTTTGCGTTAGTCCATGCCAGATGAGCTTGGGCCAAGAAGTATTTTTCGATTTTGTTTATATATGGCGTAGAGTTTTACCTTGCGCTTGTAGATGTCGCGGCAAATTGTGTTAACTGATAATGTTTTTCTGAAACATTCCTGAGGCCACGTGGCAATATCCTTTACACAATGCTGCATTTTAATGCATTGCCGCCCGAGGGATCGAACGTCTGGGGCATTATTCCGACAAACTGTTGTCACTTTTTGCTAGTCCTTCTAGCAAACAACTTTGCTAGTCTGAGCATTGCCTCTCACAGCAGCATTACATTTGTTTCTTTCTTTTTTTTTTGCATGGTGCTTTAACTGGTCGTATTTATCACTTTAGTCATGTACAATTTACAGCCAACTCTCAGCAAAGAATAGTATAGAGCTCTGAAAGCGTAAACGGAGATGATATATTCAAGTGAAAACAAATTTTCAAGTTTTTAGGAGAAACGCCCAACTAACATATTTAATAACCTTATCGTTGAGTTATTATTTTTTGTCTGATCTTCATTTAGATTGTTTTTGTGCCTTTATTTTTGGGCTGAGAATAAAAGTGTTTTGAAAGGAATACTGGCTGTTATTTTATCACGCAATCTATAAAAGTCAAAAGAGATGTGAGGCTGTGTGTTGAGTGACTGAACAGGCTGTAATTCATGCAAGGGTGATGGCGGTGAGCTGGTGTGGTAGTGCTGATGTAAAAGATGATATTGTTTTTCCTATATTGTACAGCCTCCATCTTCTCCACATATTTGCGCTTTGGCTCGGAATTGTTATTCGACTTTCCAGAGCCGCTGAGGTCAAACACATAAACATGCGTCTTCATTCCATGAGGCGTGTATGAGCCACTAACTGCGGCACATGGTAGCGCAGACAGGTTAAAAGATTGGTTAGTGTGACTTTGGATCAATGGCTATATGTTTTCATTAGCTGAATGTGCCAGGATGGCTCGTGCAAAATTCTTCAACCTAAATGGTATCAAATGTGTCAGCTTTATTTATTCACGAAGGAGAAGCTTTATGGATTGCAGACTTTTGTGTTGGGTTAATCCACTTCTAAGGCATGTCTCTTATTTGAATAATGATATTCTTGTCATGAATGTAACAGTCATATGACTTCTTTGATGTCTTATTTTCATATTTTTAGACAAGTGTTCCCAAATGGATTGCCAAGTGAATTTTCCCTTGTCACCATATTTCGTGTGAGAAGAACTACAAAAAAAGACCGATGGTATCTTTGGCAGATATTCGACCAGGCTGGAGACACTCAGGTGAGACTGCTAACGGTATTCAATCAACATTATGTACATATTGGAACCTCCAAAGTCAAAGTAAAACTGTTGCTGTCATTAAACCTTTTAAAGGGATACTTGACTCATTGAGCCATTTTCAGCAGTAAAAAGTTAATATTTTGTCCAGAATGAATTCGATAACTTCATTATTTTTCTTGTACAATTGATATGTAAAAAATAAATAAATAAATATCCACTCGTTGTCGATTGAAGAGGACATCATCTGTGCTGAGGAAGTAGGGAACGACAAATCATGGCTCACTTGTTTTCTGGGTTTAGTCAGCAAACTAAGCCATGATTGGTCATTACCTACTTCCTCAGCACAGGTGATTTCATCTTCAGTCAACAGCAATTAGATTTTTTTTTTTTTAAAGGTATAAATTGTTCATGAAAAATAATGAAGTTATCACATTCATTCTGGACGAAATATTAACTTTTTACAGCTGAAAATGGCTCAATGAGTCAAGTATCCCTTTAAGATTTTAAGTGTGATGTTGGCATACAGAGATAAGGTCTCAACAAAAGTTAATAAGTCTTGAACTTTATTTACAAAATAGTAACGTGTTGTTATCAACATGATTATCAATAAAACACTCTGCCATAACTTTGGTAATGAATGCCATCATAAATGTCAGGTAGCTAGTAGCTACTTAGCTGTAAAATGTACTGGCAATTGGCTGGTGTTAGCAGTTGGTGTTTACGGGAATGCAAACAACAAGAATTTGCACACAAAAAAGGATGCCATGAATATTTAAAAAAAATACAACAAAGTTCATTATTTTCTACAATTATAACAATATCTTATCTTTGCAGTGTATTCAAATAAATATAGGCTGAAAAGGATTTGCTAAGTGCATTCTATTTTTATTTACATTTTACACAACATCCTAACTTCATTGGAATTAGGGTTTGTATAGTTCCAAAAACCTGAATATTATTTTACTGTTTTTTTTTTATATATAGGTATTTACTGTATATGTGTATAAAAAAATAAGCAAAGGAAAAAGCAAGTTAAGCTTTGGTGTTCCCAGGCGTTCTGAACTCTAACTTCAGTCTTACTCAGAGTTCAACTTTAGAGGTTCCACTGTACTCGAATATATAGGAATATATGAGTATTTTTCATGTTGTTGTGGAACTTCCCTTCTTCTCGCAGGTGTCAGTTGTGGTTGATGGCGGCAAGAAGGCGGTGGAGTTTTCCTCGCAGGGTCTGCCGAAGAACGTGCTCCGCTACACGTTTAAGAGCCGTGACCTACACACCCTTTTTGATCGCCAGTGGCACAAGCTGAGCTTTTCTGTACAGGGCAACATTGTCTCTGTTTACATGGATTGCAAGCTAATAGAAAGGAGGCTAACCGCCGAAAGGGACGGTATCGACCCGAGTGGGCGTACACTCATCACCACCCGAATACAAGATGGACGGCCTGTGGATGTGCGTGGTCCATCTTGATGTTTCCGTTGTTTTCTAGGGATTTCCAAGGTTTTGGTGCAGTCACAATTTCTCTGCACGCTTAACATGTTGTTATACAGTACTCTCAGAAAATCCCTCAGAATTTATAGGTCTTCTTTGGACACAGTGAAAGTTTAAATTAATTTCTTGATACATTAAATGAGTGCTCTTTTCCCTAGGTTGAACTCAAACAAATTATCCTGTACTGTGATCCTTATGTAGTCGATATGGAAACTTGCTGCGAGATACTGGAGTCAAAGGTAAATATTTTCCTGTGTCTGCGTCATAACAACATGCATGCGTCGTTTGTTGTCAAATAAATGGATCAAAAACGGCAATAGTTTTTTCTTCATCATTAGATTCAACATTCATTTAGGCTACAGCTATGTATAGCCTAATGAAAATATTTTATCTCCAGAATCTAAAAATCTATATCGTTAACATTCTCTCATTCACATAATGTAAAGCACATACCAAAACAACACTTGTTTTGATTTATTTATTACACTCTACACCGAGTCATCACAACGGGTAGCAAATCTTAGAAAATTTGAAACGTTCACGGACACAAGAATTTAGTAAAAATTTGGACCATAATTGAACAGACCACATAGGCGGGTACTTGTATTCATAAAAAGAGAGATACTGTACAGTAAGACAAAACATGCCAATTTTCTTTTTGCATGCTGATACTGAAAACACTGTTTTAGCAAACCTGGTTGACTTTTTACAAAAGATCAGGATTTGATGTCATGAAATACAGTACCCATGTGGGACTAAAGGCTAAAATACCAAAGCACGGCCTTAAATCAATGATTACTAATGTTCAATGATTTCCAATGGTTCGGTGGCCTTTGACCTGTACTATTCCATCTCTCTTGTCACACACAGACCTATTACATTTATACACAATTGTGTTTTCTGTCAACGTGACCACATGAATGCAACATTGCTCAACATTGATTCAGGTTATCCTACATATGTCAATTGTGATATACCTGTTATTTCTTTAAAAGCAAGGTCTAAGTGGGTGTCTTCTTTGTATCGATCCAGTGTGAAGCCAAGAAGACATTTAATGGCACCTCCCGAGCCCCAGTTACAGCCCAGCTACCACAGATGCTGTCTCAGCTAGCCACACAGCCAAATGACAGATGTCACTGTCCAGCTGAAAAGGTACAATCAATTTGAAGCAACAAGGGACCTTAATTGAGCACACGTAATGTCTATTGTAACCCTGTCAACAATGATTTAGACCATCCTTTACAAACACCTAATGTCCAGTTAAAGGACATTTATACAGAAAGCCATTCCCCCCCTAGAAGACAAGCAATAGTGGTATACTTATAGTGAACACAGATCCAATGCTGCTTGATTGTTTGAGCGTAGCACATCATGCACTATCCTATGCATTATTAATACTAAACTCTTATTTCAGCTTGCAAATGCAAGGTGTAGATTGAAATGCAATTTAAAACCTGGAAGCATTAGGTCCTTTCTGAGAAGGAGCAGATGGCCAATTCCACACTAAGCCATCATTTTTGGGGTCCTTAAAAAATCCTGTATTTTTTGGGGTCATAAATGCAAATGCTAGTGCACACCTTTGCAAGCTCTATGCAATATTCCCGATCATACAAAATTACAAATATGTCAACAAATAAATTGAATCATTTCTTTAAACAAAACTCTTTTTAGACTGTTCGAATTAAATCTACTTGGGAAAAAAATGTGTCTGGTAAAAAAAATTACATAATCTATGTATTGTTGGCACCGGGCCAAAACCTTGTAGGCCTACCCCCAAAAACGTAGTATATATAGTATAGATTTGTGAAAAAATACAAATTTGACCAAATGGTGATTCATGAGGCCGGCGATAGGCAGTTAGTATTAGTATATAGTATACCCTATATTTATATTTTAATTTATTGTGTTTTTGTTTTTTTGCATAGGGGGATGCTGGTCTTCCTGGTCTAATTGGACTTCCTGGACCAAAAGGGGACGTGGGAGAAAAAGTATGCTCAAATGTGTTACAGTTGCCACCCACATACTCGTGATTTGCCACCTGTGGATTCACATACGCGCAGATTTTTCTTCAATTAAAACATATAGATATCGATTTTTTCCGCATTACCCCCCATTTCTCATGAAAAATGTATATTGAATTTTTATCAGTGTTTTTTGAAGATTTTTGTCTGGGGGGTTGAATGAATTCATTTAATTTCCCCAAAGCATTTCAGTGGGCATCAAATATATGCAGATTTTCCCTATCCTATTCACGGCGCAGCCCGGTCAGGATCCCTATCAAGGTTAGCCATTCTTTTTTATGTCTGTCTCAGGAATGGTCTTCGCCCATGAAGCCCTATTTTTGGTTCAGTGTGTGGCATATGGTATTTGTTGAAACCATGATCCCAGACTGTTCCAGTTTGGCTTTCAGGTCTTTGGATGTTTGACGTGGGTTTTTTTCCACCATTCGCACCAACTGTTTTTCTGATTTCTGTCATCAATTTATCTCTTCCCCCCACGTCCGTGAAGGTTCTTGACAGTTCCATGCTTGTCAAACGTCTTCATAACATTAAGCACTGCTGAAACGGGGCTACCAAAATCTTTGGAGATGGGTGTATACCCTCGCACTTTTGATGTCCTCAGACAGCTCCCTTGCTTTTACGATTTTGACAAAGGAAAAGGAGATAACAAGTTGCTTTTTAAAACATCAAAGTCCTCATTCATGAGTTAACTCATGTCAATTTGGCACAGATAATTTAGAACAGGGAAATCTAATTTGTGATTTACCGAAATTGAGTCACAATGTGTTTCGATACTGATTTATAGAAAAAGGTGCCAATACTAGTGGCAGAGCACCTTTTAAGTTTTCAATTTTTTCTGCCCATTGTTTATTGTTTTAAATTGTTTTTTAATCATTTGGTCTTTCGGATAAAACATGTTCTCTATAAAAAAATAAAATGATTTACTTGATTCATTTTTTTCAGAAGATATTCAATATTATGTACTTCTTGGGCGCCGATAATGGTGAGCAGGACTGTATTACTGCATGTAGTCAATATGAGAGATGTGAAATTTTAGCGGAAAAATAAATTTGTATGAAAAATTGCAATATTCAGTCTTTAAATATACAAAATCTAACATCTAAGGGATGATGTGAGGAGAAATCATCATGATGATCATCATCATCTTGAGAAGTCTTATGCACTTGTCCCATAAATATTGTGATTGGCATTAGTCCCGAAGAGAACAAACCTGTTACCATGACAGCCTAATAGCCAAATGATCATTGCACTGAAAATAGTGGCTTTTTGCTAGACAGAAAAAACAGAAATCCCTTTAAGAAAGACAGGCAAATAACCTAAATTAGATGAAAGCCCTTTTGTAGCTGCCAGGCCAAGTATGGCAAAAGCAAGAGTGGGAAAATAAGTCATTGGGAGGAACTTTAATGTGTGTCTGATTAGAGCAAATTACTTTAAGTGTCAATTCCCTACAGGAAAGCACTTTTTTTGTTTGTTTGGTGATGGTACTTTGAGGTTGAAATGGCATTGAAGGTTTTTCTCTTTCAAAGATGAGATCGATCTTGCGGCCAACTCTGCGGTGTGTCGTTATGTTCAGCGTCAACTTGGTTTTAAGTTACGTTTCCCGTGTTGTTGCTATGCGTTGACATGCCGATCGAAAGTTAACATGCCACCTTCAGCTGCTGTGATGGCTCACTTGCAGTTGACCCCCAGATACAGGAAACCTGAATATTTAAGATTGGTCTTTTATTGTGGGAAGCCTGAGGTACGGCTTGTGCAATAATAATGCTGTCTAATCAGCGCCTTGATATGAGAGGTAGATGGATCAAAGGAGAAGTGCTCACTCACTAACACCGATAGACAGATTTGTAGGGTTTATATGGTGATGATTTAAAAAAAACTAATTGGGAAGGTTATGGAAATTGAAAATGCATTGTCTAACTCTTGGAGTTCAATCTCGTGAAAAATTGAAGCAAATAAAAAGTATTGTGCTTATATATTTTTTATCAGTATTTACTTAAAGGAAATAATACAAACTGCACTCCATCTAAAATGCAGCACAGCAGCCACAATGGCCTGAATTATCATTACATCCTCAAAGATAACCATTGTATTGAAGTAGGTGCGATTTTATACTCAAGACGGAATTCAGCATGCCTCTCACAAGCACAGGCCGTTTATTTATTTATTTATTTTCCCATTACCGCTCCAGACTATGTTTTGATACTCTTGAGGTGCTGGCCTCCATTGTTAACACCTGAAATGTAATTTCCAGTTTTCAACCAATCAATACCTGGCACCATTTGTTTACTCGCTGAACGCCAAAATTCATAACAAATCCTATTACCATCTTGAACACGAAATCAATGACGTTAAGGAAAACCATTATTGAAGCCTGCACATACCCACTCCAGTCTGAAGGTGGCAAACAGGCTTTTGTTGGCTGATAACATACTGTGCAATTCACTCCAGCATTGGCGGTGCCTTTCAGATGTAGGCCTTTGCTCAGCACTACATAACACCCCCACTCCTCACTTCTCGCCACACAATAGCCAAAAACATTTGGATATCTAGGAAGTTTTCTCAGCAAAGTTTACCTTGAAAATGAATTTCTAATCAAGTCCAACAATTGCCCTTTCCTGGCTTCATGTAATGAATCCCACTCGACTTTTATTGAACCAATCATTGGCCAGAAAAATGCTGACATATCCTATGCCTTCCAGCTGGCTTTGTTTATTGAATCTGAAATCTGATTCGTTCAGTTTGTTAAACGTACATTTTTTTGTGTGCCTTGTTTCAATTGTTCTTTTTGGCATCGACCAGTAGTACTGAGTCTGTGGGCGTTGGACATAGATTGGATCAAAAATAAATAGATAGATGAATAAATAAATAGATGAAATACTGTAATAGTAATAATGACAACCCACAAATGACTATAAACTGCGCAGCCAAGACACACGCTATGAAATGAAAACAAAATACAAACGTTGGAAATAAATATAAAATTTCATGCAAGTTTAAAATGCAGATCAGTGCTTTTGATAATGTTTAGGTCAGCAGAGAAGGCTTTGAAGGCCCTCATTGCACGCCACTTCACTCCAGTACCTGTATATATTGTATGCTCGTTTTAGCGTGTTTGTTTAGATTCACACTGTTCCAATGATCTAAATAGGTGAGAAGTTGATATTTGTAGCAATATATAAATGAATACGGATGTACAGTTCTGCCTCCCAGTCAAAAGGACCAATCTTGGATTGTGCCTTTCTGTGTTTAGTTTGGATGTTCTTGCAAATCTTGCGTGGGTGTTTTCCAAATACTCTGACAGTCATGATATTGTTTTTTTTTTTTGTGAGCTAGTAGAAAAGAGTCGTTTTTTTGACACATTACGCTGTGACAAAAATGATCCTAACAGCGCTTTTCCCCCCACAGCGTGTTATTTTCAGTGCACCCCTAATTAAGACGATTTTTTTCACACTGTTCCCAAAATTCCCCAGAGAGATGCAGTGTTCTTTAATCTCCGCTGCACACTTTTAGAAGTGTACGTTCATAATACATAAAAAGAGGCTAACAATGTCATGAAGCAAACGTTAATGAGGTGAACTTGTGAGGCTTTCAATTATTGTTGCAGATTCCCTTTCTGTGTAAGGATGTATAAAACGTACATATGAGCAATTTCGCAAGACTTTGTAAAGATTAATCAAAGACATTGGGGCAATTTAGAGCATTTGAAAGGTACATAATGAGAAGTGTGGCACAGTAATTGTGACCTACACAGTAGACTTCTTGCGAAAGTGTGTTGGGGATTACTTTGGCTATGTTACTCTAACAGTGAGTACTATCCTGCATTACAGTGAGAGTTTGATGGAGGATTCTAATACACTGCAAAAGGATTAAACCGCAATGATTAATCCAAAATCCCCCAGGAAATTAAACAGATAAGTAGTGGGTTATAAGAATGGAGCTTACTTGAATGGAAATCCATTTTCCATGGCCTCGCACATAAACCCTGGTATTACTAGATTTACAGCTCCTGTATGTGCACACAAAAGATGGGAGGAAAAAAACCAAGGCATAATAGTGAAATTAAAACTTCCTCTTCAACAATTACCTTTGTGTACAGCTTTTCAGCCCTACGACTACTAATGTTGTCAAATTAAATTGACTGTGTTTTCCTGATAGAGGGTATTGGCCTCCACTAGACAAATAGAAGGCTAATCTTTTTCTGAGGTGAATCTAATTACTTTTACTAGAGCTGATGATGTGTGTGTGATGGTAGATGACATTGCCACAACACATACCGCCACCAAAGCAGACATTACATCTCTATGCTGACGTTAACAGCAGAAAGTGAAACTTAGTAGTTGGAGGTGAGAAAAATAATCGGTGTCTGCAAAAGCAAGCAAGCTAGCATTGCATTAAGTGTAAAAGTTACACTATGGATCATATCATCAATATTGGGGATGTTCGATACCACTTATTTTCAGGACGATACCAGCGTGAGCACTGAATTCTTGAGTAGTCACCGATACCAAGTGCCGATACCACTAGTACTTTTGATACATGAAATTAAAAAAGACCTATATATCCCAATATACCATTTTCTATATATCCCAATATACCATTTGTATTAGTGTTTCCTTAACTGCATAAAATTAATTGCAATTTTCTATTCTTGTAACCTCTAATTTTTACTTTGTGATTGTAAAACAGCCACAATTGGGCCCGAGAGGTTTAAATAAGGCCGTGTGTCAGCCCGATACGGATACCTGGTATCGTTGCCCATCCCTAATAAGTAATGCACATTTGACACAGAAGTTATAAGAAATCTCTTCAACAAAGTTACTGAGTTCTATTTGAGGTGATTTTTAGCTTCTTGACAAAACTATGCTATTTTCTTTTGCCCTTTTTTTGTTATATTACTTGTTTATCTACCTCCAGCATCTCTCTCGTAACATGTTTCCTTTTCTTTACTCTCCAGTCTTGTCCCTTGTTGCCCAAAGATACGATAATACTCTTTTGTAATCTGGGAAGTAGTTTCCAGACGTCAAACTGCTGAACAACTGAGAAGTCACAAATGATCTAAAAAGCATTAAATGAATGACTTCAGAACGCCAAATCTAACTGTTCTTTGGTTTTCTGTTACAGGGAGACCCAGCGGAGGCCTGCAGTCCAGGAAGCCAAGGTCAGAAGGTAGGTACAATAAACTATGCCCGTTTACTTTCAACATAGAGTAGTAAGCATCCTATAGAGTAGATTCTGTTACTTTTCTAGTGTGAGATCATTCATGGCAGCACTTCAAACTCAGGTTTGAGACTATATTTGTATATCGTCGCTGTCCTGTGAAAAACACTTCTGTCCATTTTTGTAATTTTAATGTTCATGAAAAGAAACTGAATGCAGACATCCCCAAAACGTAAAAATAATCAAATAAAAAATGGACATAAGCGTTTTTCACAGGAAAGTGTATAAATGTTAAATTCAGAGGTTTTTATGTGTGTACTTATGTTTGTTAGAAAGTGTATCAATTGTGAAATCAATTGCTGCAATAGAAATACACGGCTTCCCTCAAAAGACTTGCTAATTTTGGTGGTTATGGACTGAATGGGAACATGATTCGACCTGGGAAAATATTTTCCAACAGGGGTGACGGATGACGGGAAACATGCGGCAAATCCTTTTCGTCGAAGGGGGTGTCAAGGAAGTCTGGCGGGGCGCCAGGCCTAAAAAGCACTGGGGGAAACCCTGGAAATGCTTGAAATTACTTCTAGACTCAGGAACTGTCTTAGTCCTCGATCTATATCATAGGCAGATTATTTTATGACAGCTTGTTTTTGTGGGTTTTCTTGGAGTTTAAAATACAATATATTCATGTTTTGTTAATTGATGACAACATTTTCGATTGTGTGAATTATGAATGGTTGTGTGTTGATACATGCCTTGCAAGTGACCATCCAGGTTGTGGCCTGCCTCTCGTCCAAAGTCAGCTAAGATGCATGCAGACACAATTCCAAGTCAGGAGACTTTTTTGTCATTATCGAGTCATTGTATATCTTATGAGCTGTATATGTAACATTTCAAAAATAATTTCATTTAGTCTACAGTATTTATAGCTATAGTTTTTTTTCTCCTGCAAGGACTGAATGATATTGCATTTTCCCCGGCTTCATTGAAAGCCACATTGTAAAAGTTGTGCAGCAGATACTTTTATCATAACAGTAAATGTAGTTTTGTCCTTGGATGCAACAGGCAGACTTTTTATAAGCCCACCATTTGGCCATGAAGTTATAAAACTCCATAGGTTACATCAATATCACCATCAAGAAGTTTCATGACATTTCACCCGTAGCTCAGAAATGAAAACTGAAGAGAATATTTGGTCTCTTGAGCTTGTACTTTTGCACCAATATGGCTGTGGTGAGAGCATGTTTTTTTTAAATTTTAAAGAGTTTGCTCGGTGAAATTTATTTGTTGTAGCACTGCTTTGTTTTCCACCACTGCACAGAATTTATGTGCTTGGGAGACCGTTTTGCTCTGATCTTTCAATTAGGAAGTCACAATACAATGAATATAATCCCAGCAACATGCGTCTAAATTGGGATTGGTTGCTGATTGGTTTTGTTTGCTTCAAGCTATTGCACAGTTGCAGTTTTATATTTAGACTAGTTTACTCCATAATTAACAGGAAGTTGTATAATATAATGAAATGACAGAGCAAGGACTGAACTGCAAACTTTTCAAGGGCCTTTTAACTTTCACACTACAGGGAGAAGATGGTTCAGAAGGACAGAAGGGGGTCGATGGAGAAAAGGTAAGTGCCACTATCTCCAGCTGACATATATATTCCATGCATAGCGTATCGACCAGATCCAGCATCATCAGAGAATCAATTCTTATAGGCTTGTCATTTTCTGTGGGCTTCCCTGGAGCACGAGGAGCACAACATAATTTACTGTGTGTCTGTTTTCTTGGTCCTGCCATATTTGAGGTAGATCTAAGTGTGCTCTAGCCCTCTGTGTCCTTCTGCAGTCAAACTAATTGATATGTGCGCTGCCATGGGCTTGGCATACTAATGGGCTAAACTAATTTCTCAAATTACTGTATGCCTCTTCTATGTCACTTCAGGTTAAACTTTATAGCATGCTCGCAAATTGAACTGCGGTGATTCGACTAATGTGTCTACTGTAAGCCATATGGCTGGTACAGTACGTGCAGCAGCAAATGCCAGTAAATAGGATTGTTTAAGATGCATGTAAGTTCATGACAGTGGTTCTTAACCTGGGTTTGATTGAGCAAAAAAAAAAAGAGAAGGTTGTCGGACGAATATATGCAATATGAATTCACATGTACATATAACGGAACGTAAGGTATTCCACAGGGTTCACTTCTGGGGCCGCTGCTGTTTTCATTGTATCTGCTTCCCCTGGGTTCCATTTTAAGAAAACAGCGGTGATTGTTTTAAAGCACTCTAAAAGTATAGAGTTTAATGATGGGAGTCAGCGTCCTAACTGCATGATTTGCCAATGCCAAGTTGAACAAGGAACACTTCCTTAAGGGGGAGAGTTAACACTCTGAATTAAAGGCTATTATCCTTGTTTCTTTTGTTCACCAGTAAACACCATAACTATATACTGATTTTGACCCCCCCCCCCAAAAAAAAAAAACTCACTTTTTACAGTATTTGTCAATAAGGAAGGGTACGGCGAATGCATATAGAGAACCGGTGGGGTTCAGTGCCTTCCAACAATTTTAAGAACCGCTGGTTTATGAATCAGGTCATTTAAAACTTTGCGGAAGTTGTTTTAGCCTAGATCAGGTGAGAGCAACTTATATTTTAGTACAGATTAGCATTTTTAATGATAAACTGTTAGTTTGCCCACTGAGGTACGATAAAGATGAAAGCTGTGCAGATGGTCACTTTATTGTGGGTTGGCTAGCACACTCAAGGTCATCAAAACATCTCCCTATTGAGAAGAGAAACATTTATCACAGAAATTCTCCTCAGTATGGTTAGTGAAGAAATGCACTAAATAGGATTAAAAAAAAAGAAGTGTTATGGCAAGGTAAAGGTCGTCTCTACCTTGAGAAGCTGCCATGGAAACAAGAATTTACCTATTCTTTGTATGAATCGCACACATCATCATTCAGCCATTGCCAAATGACTCTCTTTGCTCCAATTCGTTTTGTGACGTGTTTATGTTACATTGCTGCTGTCCAGCGAGCTTAAGTTGAAGCAAATAAAAGCAGACAAATTATGCTTGTGCAGTAATGTATGTAAAATGCAGGTTGAGGGACAAATGGCAAACAACAAAAGCTTAATTGGCAGGTTACAATCGTGAGTTGAAACACCAACACCACTCCAGCGTGCCACCCTTTCTACCAACCGCCCCACATTGCTCACTTTGTTCAAGAGTCTGTAGCTACTGGCAACTCAAAATGCATTTGCACATGAATGTCATTATCAAGTTTACTGAGGAGACCACCTAACTGGATATAAACTCACTCGGTTCCAAAAGCAGCACACTCAATTGCAGTCATTATCCTGCAAAATACAATTGAGAACAGGTGACCTTTTTAAATCACGTTGTGTCTTCATTCCTCACCTCTAGGGATTGTTAATTTTATAATTTTTTTTAAAAAGGAGAGAGCGGATATGAGGATCTCTTTGGGTTTCTTCTTTGGGCTGCAAGTGAGTTCTAGCTGACGGGACGTGAGCGGCACATAAACTGGAAATAGCAAGGAGATGACGTTGCAATTTGTCTTTCGTGTTTCAATACTGAGGTTGAGAGGCAGTTTACACGACATCATTTTTAGATGGAAACAAATTAAAAACTGTCCTTTTTGATGTTGTTTTAATGACAACTGAGGCTGGAAACAAACTTTTGAAAATAGGTGTCATCTATATATGCTGAAAATAGTGGTCCGTGAAAATGTACTTTTCAGTTTGGCTGATTGCGTAGGTTTTCTCTGGGTACTGCGGTTTCCCTCCATATCCAAACACACACTTCTTGGATTACCATATTTTTCGGAATATAAATTACTCAGCAGTATAAATTACACCAGTCAAAAAATGTGTCACAAAGAAGAAAAAAACATATGAATTACTTCGAAGTATAAGTTACATATTTAGGGGAAATGTATTTTACAAAAAACGATGTTTTTAGTTTAAAATGGCTTCCCTTAATCCTAGTTGTGGCGTAACGAAGTCGCTTGCAATAAGACACCCATTAGTTGCCATGACTACTTTTTCTTCTTCTTTTTCAATTTCTTCTTAATACTTTATTTTGCTGGTTGGCAAATACTTTTGGTTGACACCACCTTCTTTTAGCATGCTAAAAAAAAGTTGCAATGCATGACTTTTTGTCTTCATCATTTTCTTTTTTCTACTTTTTCTTTCACTTTTACATCTTCTGCTTTCTTTTGCAAATACTTACTGACAAATACTATTTGGCAAATACTTTTGCACCTATTTGCCAAAGCCAACACGATTAGGGATGGAGATTTTAAGTGTCAGTTTGAGCTCTAATATTTATATATACAAGTCACTCCTGATTATAAGGACCAGCTGAAATATATAAAAAAAAGTATGATTTATAGTCCGAAAAGTACGGTAATTGAAGACTTAAGTCAGGGGTATCTCTCATGTGTTCCTTGGGGGCACCACGTTGGTGACCCCTGCTTGATGTTGTCCATAGGTGTGAATGTGATTGCCAAGTGGTTGTGTCTTTATAGTATGGCCCCACACTTGACTGACAACCAGTCTAGGTGAACTAGGTGTAGCCAATTTCTTACATGAAACTGTAATGAGGACAAGCGATATATTCAATCACATGGGAAAGAATGTGTCCAAACTTTTGACTACTGGATATTCATTTTGTGGTAACAGGTCTTCACAAAGATATTGATGTTCTTTTTTGACTTTTTTGGTCCTTTGACTTTTTGACACTCTTTTATTAATGTAATGCTGAGCACCACATCCTCCTGAGAGATAATTTTCATTTATTTATTTCATTTAGCTACATGAGAATGTCAGAATTTTTGGAGAGTAGTTCTTCTGCAAATAATGTTTAATGTAGCTCTGTATTTCATTACATTGTGCAGGTGTCCAGTAAGTGTATATTAATGCCACACTCCTTGATATAACCAAATTTCTGGCCTCCTGATTAAATTAGTCACATCCTTTTGTGGGGTATTAATCTCACTCTTTGGCAGAAGATTGTATTTATGCATTCAACAGTTGATAGTCAGTCTGAACAGTGCTTGCTGCCTGCAGGAACATATAGCATTGTTTATGAATGTTTCACGATTGATGTGATTCTCCTCAACCTTTCCTGTTACTGTATTGAGATGAATATAAAGGCATGCCACAAGAGGAAATTATGTATGTTACATAACCTTAAATATATATATAGCCAGCCTATATATATATATATATATATATATTCCAGGCTCACGTACACTAAATGATCTGACTTAACCTATTTAACATCATGATCATCTACTATCTGCCTAATCTGTCCCTTACTGTGATGAGCTCATATTCCTTTTGAAAGCTTAAGTGTTATTTAAGGCTCAGGTAGACATCTGAGAAGCGACAATCTTATGCATGACCATGTGATCTGGGATCATTTTCACAGATACGCATCCTATGGAAGAGAGCGGGAATGTATTGCATGTAATCCAGCAACTGCTTCCATTTGTACGTACACGATGTTGGACGGAAGTGTCGACGCAATTGATACTTTGACCGTGATATCCTTACACAATAGCACTTTACGTTTAGATCCCTGTAGTAAACTATTGCCATTCATGGAGAGTAATAGACATGCTAATAAGAAATTGTTTTCAGCACTCAGTGTGATTGGTTTCACAGCGGGAGAGCGTGTGTGATGGTGTATCGCTGAGCAAATGGAAAGTCACAAAAGGCATTTCCTGCTGCAACATCTCTGGCATTTGTGTGTCGGCACTCAAGGTATCTATGTTGCCTAGAGATCTTATTGCACTGTGCTTCAACGGGCCTGTCCTTTTGCGGGAACAATATTTCTCTACTGTAATGCTGGAAAGACATAAAACACCTCCTACTTTAAGTCAGCCTGTTTCCCAACAGGCACAGCTCGGTTTGTTGATGATTAAAATGTATACAGTTGGAGAGACTTGCAATTATCCCCCAGCTCATCAGACGGGGCACCAACCCCGAGCTGGTCCAGTTAGTAAAAGGTATAAGTAAACATAATTAGGCTGCATTTGTGCACCCCTGCTTGTGTGGCTTTAGTTGTCCCGGGCTGGGGAGTTACCAGATTGTCTTGCAGCCCCACTGCTACAGGAGTAACGAGACACAGTGGTGTTTGTAATTAGCAGGCGAGTGTACACACAGCTCCCCATAGTGTTCTGACCTTGTGCTGCAGCACAGTCACACAGACAGCACCACTCACTACCTCCTCCTTGCCTTCATCCCGCCATGTACAGACAGCAAAAGCCCACAGCTTGCAACAAAGGATAACAATGCAGCAAAGCCCCTCGTGTCATTGTGCACCTGAAATGCTTTGGTGGTCTCTCAACGCGGGGATGGGGGGGTGGGTGGGTTGGGGGGGGGGTTGACATGCAAGCCGGGGTTCTGCAAAAGATGGCAAGTGTCGCGTAGAGAATAATTAGCTTAAGGATTTTTTTTCCTCCATGGTTGATAAATTTTTTTTAGAAAATTAAAATTTTTACACATTCTCTTTTGCTGTGCAGTTCAGAGTCACAAATGCTGTGTGGATCAACTTATTGTTGCGGTACCTCCATTTGGCCATTTATTCAAACAATGCCTCAGGCAAACTGACACTCGACAATCCATATCGCGCTCAATCAAGCTTGACGCATAATGTCGGTATCGTGCTCAAGCATACTGTGCTTCCCTGGCCCTCGCACATTTGGAAGAGATGCAATTGGGCACGGTATACTTGCTCGTACAGGTCGAATGCTGTGTCATATAAAGTAATAAAATACCTAAAGTAGGGTGACCGGATTTTTATTAACCGATGGTTAAATATACAATAAATTCCACCAAATTTAATTGCTGGTCAATCTTCGTAAACGGGAGAGGGTTGGGGGGAATTGCTAATGCTAAATGCTATCTTGGCTAAACTATGCAATGCACTCAATTTTATCTAACCTTTTTTGCTGTGTCCCGACAGCTATTAGAAGCTGGCTGTGCCGTTCATCTTGCGCCAGCCACGCATTATTATATTATTGGAAATATACAGCAAGTAGGGGTGGATGATATGGCCTAAAAATTATATCACGATATTTCAAAGAAATTTGCGGTGATGATATTTTTGACGATATTGGTAATAATTACTGAACAATAGATCTGTGATTGATGCTTTGGAATAAAATAACTTTCATTGCAGCACAATATTTAAGCCACTTTTTTACCACAATTGTAAACAAAGTACAAATATAATAACCGTAATGGTATGAAATGGAAATAAAAACAGGCCAGGTAGTGTTTACCCTGCGAGGTTTAATTGTAACATAACTGCTTAAAGCACATGAAGCATATTTACTTAGCAAATATAAAGAAAACACAAAGCTTCAGAAGTTAGTGGCAAATTGCATGAGTCAAGTCTAACCTGTGTGGTTGATTCTCGTGTTGTAAAGGCAAAAAAAAAAAAGATACGATAGCAGCCAGTCTGTGGCGTCATGCTCTGTACATCGCAGGCATGTTTATTGTTGAAAAATGTTTTCCCCTGCGATTGTTTAGGCAGTGGTTATTTTGCCGTAACCGGCAACCCTCCTGTGAACGTTATTTTGCCGTGAATGCCTCTGATCGGACAATAAGAGGAGCGAGAAAATGCCATGATTGCTTGTAGAAATTACTGTCGGGTATGAATAACGCAAATGAGCATGTTTACGCCGTCTCGTCGAGAGTACGTTAGCTTTGCGGCCGGTTAGCATAACAAAGTCACGTCAACTATGAGGAGAGTTACCGGTCATGTTAAAATAACCATCACGGATTGTTTATTTTTACTTTTTTCATAAGGAGTGCGTCTAATCAAGAGTGCTCCAGTAATTAACTTTTGTTCACGCCAAACAACACAAGCTATTTCCATGTCCTCCTCGCGTGTCTTTAGCCTGCGCGTCCTCTCAACTTTAACGGCAACAGTTGTCCTGCACAATTTGCAAACGATTGTATTTTTTGCATCATATCTGACCTCTTGTAACTAAATAGCCTCCATACGTCAAAGGTAGCTCACTCCCACTACTTTGCCGACAGAACTGACTGTAGCTCACAGCCTCACACGCTCCGACATTGTTTTTATGCATCAGCGAGCGACGTGTGTACGTCCAAATAGACACGAAGACGTATGATGTTACGCATTAGTTCATCACGTCAATTTTGCGAGATTTCAGATTTTTATCACCCCCCAAAATACACCGGTAATATTGTAGAAGGTGTGATATGGAACACCCCTAACAGCGAGTGGCAACTACAGTGGCTACATTTCCCATGATTCTTAGATGCAAAAGCAGGAAGTAGCTCTATTTCCGGTCAATGCCTATTGCCTGCTGCTACTGATGAAGATATGAATGACAACACAAACGTGAATTTGGAAGTAAATAGGAATGAATAATTAAAACAGTTAAATTCCCTTGTCATGGTTTATCATATGAATCGATATGAGAACTGTGTGACTGACATAGACATAGCAAAAAAACGGGTCAGGTGCTGCGTAATATTAGGACAAAAAAATGAGGTTGGCGAAATTCGCGGGACAGGAAAAACGAGAGGTCTGGTCATCCAAACTTGAAGACACTTGATGATGCGCGAGTGTGGCAAGTCGTGACTGGAAAGGAAGCTGTGCTTCAGCAGACACAAGGCAAATGGCCAAATCTAAGTGTCCCCTTATTTGCAGAGCTGAGCAACTGTAAATTTTGTTCGGTCCGTCATCGTTAGTCGGTCATTATTTCAAGCTGAATCAAGGTGTAATCATGATTGTGTCACTCCGTCATCTTTATTTTAACCGTGTTTACGTAATCAATAAGGTATAGTTTGTCAGTGCTATTTTAGGGCCGTCAAATGACGTAAAATACATGAACTGAGAGTTAAACCGATGCTTGCATAGTCAACAGTGAAACAGGAGACAGTCGGTGACGGATTGGTAGGTCGGTCAGTACTGACCCTGTTCGTGACGAAAACCCACTTTCATCAGTGTATAGTCTGTCAGTTTTTTAAGTTTCCCATCATTCGTCAGCAAAATGGGCGTCCATCAGTGACGGACTGACGGACCTTCTGTCAGTATTGACGGAATGCCCACCTCTGCTTATAAAGAGGGTTTTTTTCAAATATTGCAGTAATCTCTTCCATTTGATAAAGGGTAGGATATTAAAATGTCAGAAAAATAATAAAAACACCTACTTGTGCCACAGCGAATGAGTAGTAAAACAATTATAAGTGCATACGTGACATTCAGATTGTTTGTTAGCTGGGCAACGCGGTGGATGAGTGGCGAGGATGTGGGTCTAAAACTGGGCTCCAGGCTTATATGTTCTTTAGGATCAAGGCTGAACCGCTCACCTAAAGGGAGCTTGGGTTAGGTTCCAACTTGCCCCCAACTAGTCGTGGTAGAGAAATTAGATGGATGGATATTTGTTAGCTGCTTTTCCATACAAGATAATTATTACATTTGTGAAACAATGGCAAATTAATTAATGTTGCGGTTAAAGGGACTACACCATGGTATTGTAAGCCCTTCCACAGTTAACTATAGGCATATAAAGATTAAATCTTACCTTTGACACAATCGCGATGTAATTTCTTATGAATGAATTTCTTATGAGTTATTTCGGTGGCTATCTTACTTACCCAGAAGTCAAACACTCGGTTCAGTAAAACCCCGCCTCTCCTCCTGTGGCTGCCGCGCCCCTCTCATGACGTCGCCGTTGCGCAATGGCCACAATTTTAAAATGGACGGGCTGCTAGATCTCTGCGTTTGGTCACGCAAGCCATCAATTCTTGAATATACATTTGAAACAAAACGGGTCCTTGGAAGAAGAGGGGAGCAGAGAGGTTAGAGGAAAGAAGGAGGAGAAGAAAAAAATGCACCTGAGCGGGTCGCAAACCCGCGCCCTGTTGCACATGGGGCAAACGCACTAAACTATCCACCATCTATTCATTCAAATTCATCAGCACAAATCTTTTACTTGTAGTTTACATCAGTAGTGTCAGCCAATGGATTTTAAGACAGCCAATTATCATTTCATTGCAAATGTGAAGAATAATTGATTGCTTTAAATACATTTGGACAGAATGTTTATTGTTAAAGGCTACTTTTGTCATTATCCCATGGAGGGAGGTTACAGAGAAAGTGTGCGTGCGTTTAGTCCACATAGGTGGCGCGGGGGCCACACGCAATGACGTCAAACCGTGCCAACAGCTCGCGTTCTCAGGTTGAGAGGGGCGAATGGAGGAAAACACAACTTTGGTCATGTTTTTGGTGAGGAATTAGCATTTTAACATGGCTAAAAGCTCCAAAGAGTTGATTTTTCATGTTGCATTCCCTTTAAATAAATGTCACCTATCACATGTAAAAGTGCATTTTTTAGTCTAATGTTTAGGCCTTCATTATTCCGGCCCAGCATTGTTGATTGAATTCACAAAGCACAATGCACTGATTTGAATAAATGTACCTTCTATCACAATGGCACACATGGTAAATTACATGTATAAGTACAAAGTGAATAGGTTCTGCTGGGCTTTTAATTAAGATCAAGTTATCAGAAAATGTTGAAACTGTGTCTATTCTATACAATCAATCTCAATCTCAATTTGCAGTGAGAACACTTAATGGACACCTCATTAGGCCCACGGGCCAATATCAACCAATGTATTTCAAGAGTTATAGCAAAATACAAGAAGCTAATTAATTAATTAACACACCAACAGAATTTGTGTTGTCATGTCTTGTAATCTTCCATGCCATTTGACTCTGTATAGAAGCCATAACAATTATTCTAGTAGCAACACTTGTTGCCTGGCTTGTCTACCAGTGGTATAGACGAATGAGAGATTGAACAAAATATATTTTAAAAATCATAATAGTTTGAAAGAAGTTTTATTTTGGAATTCAGTTGAATCTGCCCGAGCCCACTAGCTAGCAAAAACTACATGTTTGGAGAGTTTCTTTCAAAAATTGGTATAGGCCAAATAATGAAACAATATCATAAAATATCAGCAATGCACGACAATATTGGCAGTCCTACTAATGTTTTAGAGCTAGTTGACTCCAACGCAGCAAAAACCGGTCACCACAGTCCCCCAATCAAAACTACTTCTGCATATGGAGCTCAAGCAAAAAAGATAATGACTTTATGGCTAGAGTGGGTATGTTAAAAATCTTTGGAATAATGGTTGTAATTTCTTTTCATCCCACAAATCTATGTTTGCGATTTATGTATGCGAATCACTGTCAGTCCTAAGTGTTTTTGTCCAAACAACATAATGACTGTTAAAGAATACCAATAACAAGATATGGTGTTGATATTAGCAGACCTTCTCAGCACAATAATGAGTGCAGGGCTGCTCATTACAGAAAGGGTGGCAAATTCTGATTAATCAAATTCCTTCCTGTAATTGACTAAACCTAGACTTGTTTACGTGCTCGTTATCAAATTGATCCTTGAACCCCGATACTCTTTCATTCCTACCACGTCGACTAATAACTTCACAAAGAAATGAGTCGCGGGATTCCCACCGTGTGTGTCACATTACCGGCGGTTAAGTGCTTGGCCTGTCAATTTGAATTTGCCTCTCATGTTTTACGCCGAGGACACTTTTGGTTTACAGCCATTTTCATGTGGGCACGTGAAGAGATTCACATTTTGACAATTGTGACAAAAGCACAGCAGTTGAAACAAGCGACAATTGTTTTCCACCTTTTTTTGGAGCCCAACTTTTGGTATTTGAATGACTCTGTTTAAGAAGAGGCTTGCAGGCAATAGAGAATAAATTAGTCACATCTCTGGTGGAGCCAGATTTGCGTAATAAGGGTATGCAATCTTCTTTTGCATATAATGCACTATTAATAGCCCCTCTAACACTTTATTTAACCATGACAAATGATTGTGTTTTTGCAGCCCTTCTCACACTCCACATTCCTCTCGTCCCCCTTCCCCTCTCCTAACTTATGTAGGAGACTCCTATTTACCGGCCTGAATGTGTCACACCTAACGATGCTTGCTAGCAATTTACCCTGTCAATATGCGTCAAGGCTCATCCATCAGCAATCGCTCTCCATCTCAGCTGTCTCTCTCATTTCATGCCTGCGAGGCTTGACTTTGCTCAAACCAGCCCGCTGGTTGTATGCGTAAAAGCAATTATATCAACGGTTTGGGCAGGGAGGAAATAGGAGGAAAGGGTTAGGCAGGGACTGACCCTGTGTAAGTGACTGACCGGATTGTGGTTTTCCTTGCTGGTTACTTGTCCATGCAACAGTCATGACTTTGGTTGTATCTCAAAGTGTAAGTGTATTGTCATCAAGTGACAAAAATCACATAGAATGAGGCGGTGACTTATGACAACCTTTATATACAGACAACAATTAGCAGTATTTTTTTTCTTCCACCATTCGACCCAGATTTGAACAGCACAATTGCACTAGATAAAAACTACATCGAAAGCTTTGAGGTACATTTACCATTATGTATGAAAAAGATGGCCAAGCACACCTGGTGACGTAATACTGACCTAACTTGGCATAACCTCCAGATCAAAGTACGTAATGATTTGTTGAATGTTTGCATCTGCATGCTGTAAGACATATAGTGTAAAACCAGCCAAAACGATCTGTTTTCCAAAGGTTTTTAATCTGATCTAAATTTGGGAAGTCCATTCTTCCAAAATTTAGTAATGGAGAAACAACCAATGTTGTCACAAAACTGACATACAATAACAATTTCTTGTCAATTTAACCACCTTAAACATACTGACGATGTATGTAAGTGAAAATCATACACCTCATATGTTTTCCTTCTCAGGGTCCAACAGGTGACCCAGGACCAGTTGGTCCCCAGGGACAAAAAGTGAGTGATTCTGCCATACAGAGACAAGCAAAAACACACAATAAAAATATGTAGAATAAAAAGTGTTGTTTAAAGTGCTTGACATATATCACTTGTTTGTTTGAACATTCACTTAATCTGTATTATTTGGAAGTGGGAATCGAAATCGTTTATTTTTGACAACCGGTTGCCAGTTCGATTTCTCTGAATCGGTCATCTGCTTGAATTATAAAATCATTTTTGTTTATCAAATAAATAATATTTATTTTTGAACTTTTTTGGTTCTATACTTTTCTAACATAAAGTCAAAAAGGACTGCAATGTGACATTTAAATGTCTACTGTATGATAGAACCCTCTGTTATCCCATTAATTTGATGTGTGGTGTATTTGGTTAGCTCTGCTGCTACGCTAATCTAGCTACTACGCCATTATTACATTTACACTTGTCACTTATGAGCCAAGTTCAATAAACGGAGCCTGTGCATTGTGCATTTGTAACGGAAGCCCGCTCGTGGAGTGTAAAATGACCTTAGTCAAACCTCACTCCTCAAGGGCCTTAAAAGTAGCGGCAGATTGTGGGTTAGCAGCCTAAGTTCTTAGCCCGCTAGTTAGCCCACTCGAACTGCAGCTACTACATCACCGGCAAATGCTCAATTATAACACTGCTAGAGAAGCATCCACACCCGTGGATTGACAAATAGTGTGGAGTTGTGAAAAAATATGACATTTACTTAATTGTGACATAAAAGGTTGCCTTGAAAAATAATGTTAAGTTGGTAATTAATTTGCATTAAAATATTAATATTTCATCCTGCATATAGTGGCATCCAATAGAAGAGCTGAGCTATATCCAAAAATAAAAGTAATTAAGATTCAGGTATTATTTAGGCAATACGTTTCTAGTGTGTTCTATTGCTTAATTGTCATCATTGCCTTTAACAGCATCATGTGATATGAAGATTGACTATCTGAGGTTAAAGTTGAGTTGAGTACTTTAATGCATTGTTCATCCCACAGTAGTAATATTTCTCCATGTATATTATTGGTATGATTACCGGTAGTTTATTTTTATTTTTATTTTATTATATTAATTGATTTTTTTCTCCCTGATTGAAGCATTATAACTCCTGTGTTTTGGGACAGCTCACCACATGCGCAATGTTTTGTCTACGCACATTCAAGTTCAAATTAGGTTGGTGAGTTTCATAAAACAGAGAACGAGAACCCCAAGGGGTCTTATCATGCTGATGAGGAACTTTTTTCTTGTGAAGCTGTCAAAAAAAAAAGGCAAATTCCGAAGAATAAAGTAATGATAAGACCCTTGAATGGTTCACAGCAGGCATCTTTTCAAATGCGATATTCCCTCAGATATAACACATGGATATTAACTACAAGCACAATTTTATCTTTCATTCTGTTTGAGATCCATTTGATTTTGTTCATGGTGTTCTGAAGCACATTTTGACTCGTGTTAAAAGAGATCTCCAAAACTATTGGACAGTGTTTAATGAGGAAACAAAGTGAGAGAGGCAAAAGCATGAGCAAACAATGATTAGATTTTGTTGTGCTGCTGTCAACAACGCTATCATAACTGTCCATTGTTAATGCGGCAAAGCTTTCACACTCTATAGTGCCACTTTACTTGTTTTAAGCTGTCACTTTTAATGCCACAAGTCGATCTGTCCTGTCTGACTGGCTTCATCTCACCACACACTGTAAATACAATTTAATGGGCTTTCCTTTTGTGCATATGTTGCGCTATTACCCCCGTCTTATTCTAGCTGACATTACAGTTTGAAAGCAAAAATTATAGTTTAATGCAAAAAATAAAATAAAATCATGAGCTTTTTTTCCCTATTAACCCATTCACTGCCATTGACGGCAAGAGACGTCAAAAATTCATTTGAACTATTTGTATTAGTTTAACTTTTTTTTTTACACTTTTGTTAACAATAGTATGAAAACCTAGAATTTTTTTTATTGTACATTTACAACAGAAATACAATTTGTGATTAATCGTGAGTTAACTATTGAAGTCATGAAGTTAATTACCAACAAAAATTAAAATCGCCTGACACGATTTAAAAGAAAAAAGAAATAAGAAAAGATTATTAAAAATTAGGGACGTCAGGCGATTAAATTTTTTAATAGTAATTAATCACATGACTTCACTAGTTAACTCACTATTAATCACAAATGTTATACCTGTTCTAAATGTACAATAAAAATAATTCTAGGTTTTCATGCTCTTGTTAACAAAAGTGGAAAAAAATTTAAACTAATAGAAATAGTTCAAATTAATTTTTGACGTCTATAGCCGTCAATGGCAGTGAATGAGTTAATAATGCACTAGTTCTGTATGCCATTGCAATCTTTCATTCATCATTGACTGACATTTCATTAATCATTATTGTGTTGGTTCATAGGGTGATATTGGTCTGCCTGGAGTTCCAGGGCTGCCTGTAAGTTTGCAAAACGGTACTCCCATCACATAATGTTTATTCTATATGCCTTATACATGCTATGCTATGCTATGCTATGCTATGCTATGCTATCAGTATATGTTACATGCTATGTTATGTCATCTACAAATGAGTACAATCCAGACAGCAAAGCGTTTGTAAATTCAAAGAAAGGGAGCCTGCTCTGCCTCTCGGAGCACTCACACTTTGAGAGTAGAGTTAGGCCATTACATTGAATTTCCAAATTAACATAAATGAGAAAAAAGCATGTGTAACTTGTACAGTTGTTAGAACGTATAGAGGCTGTGGGAGAAATGTGATTATGCTGCTGTAGAAAAACATGTAAAAATTCATGTTTCATTCATAATTATCTTAATTATTTAAGCATTATGTATTCGCTTGGTCACCAAATGCATGGTTCATTTGACAAATAATATGTCATTTTGTTGAATTAATTCATATTTAATGTAATTTATATTTATGTTAATTATGTATTTGTGCAGCTGGGTTAGGCTTCAACACACCTGTTTGATAAGTGGTTCAGAGAATAGATGAATGGATGAATACCGGTATTTATTTGTGTATTCATAGTTACACTAATCTCATTATTTTAAATACGGTGTTCAGATTGAAGTGTGCCTTTGCAGGTTTGCTCTTTTACATATACTTAAAAAAATAAAACAAGTAATGAAATTAGTTGTCACTAAAATGTTATGAAAATGAGGAGCAATTCTCATGATTAATAATTGAATCAAGTTTAACATGTAATTTACTGATAACGTGTTGGCAATTTGAGATCAGGGGCACCCCCAGCAATATGGGGTCTCGTGAAAATCTGTTACCAGTACTTTAGACTCCACATTTTCAAAAGCGTAAATTGAAAATACCGGGATGGATTTTCTAAGGCCCCCGCCAGGCATGAGCCCTTAGAATCCTCATCACTTTTCACCTCGATATGACCGTCTGCCAGAGATGATGAGCTCATGTCAATTTTTAGCGTTCTTCGTCTGCCAGGTAGCATATTATATTGCTACTCGTGTTAACTCGTGTGCTGTGTTGAATCTGCAACGGCAAGTATGTATGAAGTGAAATTCTTGTGTCATGTTTTACAAAATTCTGGAAAGTTAAATCAGCTGAATATTTCACATTGCTAATGGGAAGCTCACAGAATGGAATTTACACGTTTGAAAACAGACAAAATATCTGTGATAGATTGCTTTTGCAAAGTTATGTGCTGAGTATGCAAGCTTAGAAACTTACAAGGCAGGATCAGATGCGCCATTGTGCATGCGTTGAATGAATGAGCTGTGACTGGCTGTCCTAAATCTTGTAGCCTCAAGTGTCTTTAAGCTGTTAGTCATCTTGTTAACTTTCCAACTCTGAACAAGGCCTCTGACTAATTCGGGGGGCTTGGGGGCGTTCGTTTCAGCAGCTGTTTCCAAGAAAAGTCAACAGCTTTTGACTCTTGGATGCCAATTGAAACAGAACACCGTTCCGTTGGCTTGTATTTGAAAACTGAGACGTTCTGTTTGGCCTTGTGTCCATTTTGTGGCCCGGCTGAGGATGAACGTCTGTTTTCTCTTTCCGGGTGGTGGGCATCAGGCTGTCTGGGGAATTGTAACAATTGTGCTCCAACCGCTCTCAGGGTCATGGAGACCAAGGCCAATTACCTTGTTACCAGTTGTCTTGCCTTAGTGGGACTTTACAGCTTATGTTGTTGCATCATGAAAAATATTAAGGCACGTATTTAATGAAAGCCACATTATTACTTCCATTTTCACTTCCAGTCAATGTTTTGTCTATATCGTGTATGTAAATGTTAGCTATAAAATCAAAATGACTGTCTTGTTTTGTTTTATTTGACTGTTAGGCTGACAAAGAATGCCACAAAGGAGATCAGGTAATTGACTTTCTGATAGCAAAGCATGATAGTTTTAATTAGAAATGTTAATGAATTAATTCATTTTTGATTTCTCTGAGCACTTTTTTTTGGTTCTTTTTACAATCAGGGCCCCCGTGGTGACAAAGGAGAGAAGGTAACTGATTAAACATCACCCATCCAATGACACGCGACACTCATACACGTACCGTCTTCTCTAGCGTAATCAAATAAAGCAATTAATTTTAACACACAAATTGGATCTGTAAAGCGTTTGCATTTTGCAAATACGTTATGAATCAACCAATTCTTTTAAAAACTGCTATATTTGAAGGGGAAATACCTATACATGGGATCATTCCCACTAGTTGTTTATTGGCCTGTCAAGTGTCTTTCTGGACTGCCTTTTATTTATTTAAAAAAAAATAAAAAATTCAAAAAGCAATATATGAATGGAGCACCTGATTCACTCTAATCCATATTTTCCCCTAAGGGACTGGATGGGATGCCTGGCCAGCCAGGGGAAGCGGGCACAGAAGGCAAAAGGGTGAGTAAACACAAACAGTCCATCAGTCGTATGGCCGGGCTCGTGGTTGAACAAATTTTTTTGGGGGGTGGGGAGGCTGGGACCTGTGTGGCAAAATGGCCAAACAGCAACTCGGTTGTTGTATTTATTTTGTGGGGAAGGAAGATGATGCGTATGCTCCTGTGGTCACACAAGAACAATAAAAAACAGCAACACAAGCTTCACGAGAATGAATTAAAAGTTTACATAACGGTCCAGAGGGTGACGGTGTGTAGTAGGTGGAATTTTAGTCCAATGCTTTTCATTCAGGAATATATATATTGTTTTATTATTTAAAGTTTTATTTTATACTTGATACAGAGCATAGATTAGGTTGTAGACCATTCCACCACTACACCAAAATATGAGCCATTTTGGTCAAGTACCGTGGTGTAGTTTTATTGATATGAAGCTAACCCAAATGGTTAGTGTCCTACCATTTTTTAATCTACAAAAGCCACTGGAGATACAAAGTAATTGAAATGAAATGATGGTGTTGCCATGTTACATAATGACATCAACCTGGGCTGAATGTTTTCCTGACAGCAGGGATGTTATTATTCCTTGACATCCCAGCTGACATGCACCCTCCAAGGACAGGTGACGTCCTTTTGTGTTACGCGTCATTAACTTGGCATGAATACCTCTGCTGCTCTTCCCAAAATAGACACTTAAGGATATTCGTGTTTACAGAGCATGGACAAAACAGCACTAAACAGTTGGCTTTCCTTCAAGTAAAATGCGGAATATGTAGCAGGATTCCGCAGCATTAAGTAGGCCAGGCAAATGTTTCCAGATTAAGAAAAAGCCAAAGTGACACATAAACCTTGAGACATCTGGACATAAGTATCTCAAGAATGCCAGCCTTCTGTTTTCACCCCAAATGTGTTCCAACAGCATTAAAAATTTATGAGCTTTTCCTCAGCTGTGTTATCTCTCAATAGCTAAACACATGAGGACACTGAATCTGTTTCAGCGAGCGTTTGTGGTCAACACAATTGACTTTGTTTTTTGAGGCAGTTAGGCACCCCCTGCTCATATTCAAATATTGTGTGTTCATAACAGAATTTTTTATTTTAGTTTTTAACATGGCCTAAAATGGTATCTCATACATTTTTAAGTTGTGAATTGTGATCTCTGACCATATATATTCCTTATAATGGAAATGACTGAATTTATGTTATAATTGGCACATAATTCTTTTGTTGAAAAACTTTAATGATACAGTATCATAATTAACTGGAGGATGCTTCATGGGTTACATTTACATATATCAATTTCTATAGAAATGAATATCACTCAGTTGATTTTAACGCTTTTTCAGAGTTTATAGCTCCACACTCTCCCAAGTTAACTCACCACTTTTAAAATACTTAAATTTAACATTGGGAGGGAGAGTACATTTTAACTCACTAAGGAGAGTTAAATTAACGCTACTGCAGTAGACAAGGAACTCTTCTTAGACACATCTGCTTTATCTCTGTCAGTGTTAGTTTAATTTCTTAAAAGTTTACCCAGACTGAAAATTATGAAAATTAATTCATTGGCCTAAAATCTTTTTGTTTGAATGTCAGTTGGTGCAAAGGTGGAATTAATCTAACACTCAACTTTGTGAAATAACAACTACTCTGGAGACCATTTAACTCTGAAAATGTTCAAATTACTTTTTGAGAGTTAAATTTAACATCCACAAATTTAACACTATTTTTTTTTTGCTGTTATGTTGAATGAAATCTGCCAGGATACTGGTATCAATTCTTTTAAATGCCCTACAAGTCTGGCTATCACATTTTCAGTGAGCTCAGAATAGTGAGTAAACCCCTCACACTATTATATTTGTGATAGGGCAACGAAGAAATTATGCTGATGTAGTCAGTGTACTGCTTATATAACAGTGTATATTTACTCTTTCCTCAAAATTACTCAAAACATAGCCATCAATGTTAAATGAAAATATCCAAATTGGGCCATTTTTCCTCCCAGGTGTAATTAGTGTTGCAAGATCTCAGGTGTGAGGAGCAGGTGATTTAGGCCCCGTCCAGTCGTTCCTCAAACAAATCTCGTACACACAGAAGCATTTCAAGACTTGGGCATCTTCAAACATTTAGTTAATCAAGTCAAGTTTACTTGTACAGTATTGTCCTTAAAGTAGCACAAATGAGCATTTGTTTTTTGTTGATTATGGCGGCACCTTAGGACAAAAGCGGTATTGTGTTCCCTTTCATTTCCCTTGAAAGAACCACATTTCCCATGAGGCCAAGCTCATAGCATCGTGAAATCCGCACCAAGGCATCCGCAGTTGGGCTGAATTACATTGTTTTACATAGTGGCTATTTTCTATTTTTTCTTTATATAGCAATGTTAACAGCAGATAGTGGTTGTGATCTTACCTTCTGACTGGAACGACTGGGGAAAGGATGTATGCCGTAAAGCAGTCTGCACGTTTGTAGTTTTTGTGGCAGAGTTCACACCATCCACCTCAAAGTTGTTTAGTGCCAGTAAAAATGATATAGACCCCTCAGGCCATGGCAAAAGTTTCATTAATCTAGCTGTAAATCAATGTTTCATCATCAGAATTATTAAAATATGAATTGAAGGTTCAAATTGTATTTAGTATTGCTTCAATCACAAGAGAGATGATCAACAAAGTGAAGCTCGTGGATCACAAGGTCTCTAACGTCCATGATAGTATCATGGAGGCATGGGAAAGGATTCCTCTGGCAACCTGTGACACTCTGGTGAGTTGAGTTATTCTGATATACTTTTACCTGACTATTCAGCTATAATAACTGATACATAATGTGCTGTGATTTCTGATTATTTTTAGCTTAAGGAGTCACATGTCAACCAACCTGTCAGCCTATTTTACTAGAGTGGACGTGTATCATTATCAGGGGATCACTCGCGGTTGAGCTGATACAGCAAGAGACTCTCACCTAATTAGCAATTCCTGCCCACTCTTGCAACTCATTGGTTCATCTAAGAGTCATAGCCGTGCCAAAATGACGCAGAATATTTTGACGGGCGCTGACCTGACCACACCACATCCTTCATAAAATAGCCGGCAGTGGAAAGCTTTCAAAGGGCCTTACATTCAAGTCAGAACGACTCTTACGCTGTCCACTTCAATTTATTGTGGAGGGAAATAAGACCACTCTAAGCCACTTAAGAGTTGCTTCAAGGAGATGTGGAGGACATTGTGGTGGGGGACATGCTGCCGGTGTCCCCCTTCTCCCATAATTTGAGGTTTAAAGAAGAATACTATACAGCAAGGACAGTCAACCAATGTCTTGACACAGAATCTGGATTTTAAAAAAAAAGGGAGAACAATGATGATGACATTTCAAATGATCAATACTGAGATCTCCCCAAGGAAAAAAAAAAAAAAAAAAAAAAAGAATCTGGATTTTATCTTATTATCATGATGGATGACCACTTAAGTTGGTCGGGGTAGTGGTAAGGGCCTCTCCAATTTTCTAGAAATTTATGAGGATGTACAGTGTCGCGACCACATTTCACACCGCCATTAATGGTGATGCGGCTTGGTTTTTATCTGTAATGGAAGGAAGTGGCACATAATGGCAGCCAAACAAAGCCTTTGGGAGTAAATGGAACAAAACTTTTGAAGATTAGAGAGCCATGGTGGGCTGCTAAGTTGTGCATTGCTGTCACAAGATGTTCAGTAAGGTTTGAGTCGGTGAGTAGAATGAATGCTATTTATTTTAGTTGTTCGAGTGTGTAACAGTGTGTTCATACAACATTAGGCTGGCAGCTAAGTGAAAGGAAAAGATGTGTGATAAAACATAATCTCATAAGTAGAAACAAACAAAAAAAAACTAATCATGACCTTTAACACAAAGTTTGAGTCTTTCTTTAACATTCCTGACATGCTGTGGGTCAAAATGACCCACTCTCAAGCTAAAGCACAAATATTAACTTAACAGACAATAAAAGGTTCATATGAAAACAGTTAATAAGTAGCTATAAGAAGGTTTCTCGGGATGCTGTTGGAAAATTTAGCATATACCGGGTCAAACAGACTCAACATTGTTTTTTTGTTTTTTTTTCGCTATGACTTCACATCAACAGAATACTGTAGAAGAAAAGGTTCAATTCGGCATACGTTATATAAAAACAGTAAATATTAAGCTCGCACAATGTGTTGGTTTTGGAACGTTAAACATTCTGGGTCAAATTGACCCATTTTAAGAGTGAATGAAAAAGTATAAACAGTTTAATCAACGGACAATTAAAATGGTTCACTTTGACATATTTTCATTGAAAATGATTATCGAAATCCCTGACCTATTTTGAAGTTCAATTTTTTTTTTAATGTTATTATGAAATTTCTCATTTAAAATGGTTCACTTTGACGTATTTTCAATTAAATGTTAATTGTTTATCGGAATGCTTTTGGAACATTTAACCTAGCCCTGATCAAATTGACCCATTTTAAAGTTTAAGAGCTACTAATTGATAGTTTTATGCAATGCAACTTAATCAGTAAAATGGTTCAACAGATTTTACATTCAAAACTGTTAATCATGCGCTATCATTCATTATGTTCAGCTTTTGGAACATTCAACATAGCCAGTTTCAAACCCATTTCAAAGTTCTAACTACAAATACTGGTAGTAGTATTTTGTGATGAAGCTTTAGTTGAAAAAAAAAAGGTTCATTTGAAATTTTTGCAATGAAATTGGTTACCAATGTTTACTGAGATATATATATATTTTTAATCATTAAATATAGCTTGGGTCAAATTGACCCCGGCATTATTTCTGTTCCTGAGAAACCAACCTTACAAGAGGGTTGAGAACTGGTCAGTCATTTGAGTTCTCTTCATTTAACTTAAATTATCATCAATAATCTAAGACGTGTCCACAAATATATTGATGTATTTTTGTATGTCTTTTCACCCTTTCACTAACGTACAAACTATGTTTTAGGTTCACTAAAATGTTATGCCATAGCAAAGAGTTTGCAAAACCCAGTTTCGATAGTAAATAGTCAAACTGTGGACTTTTCTTAAGTATCATTGTAGATATACTGTAGATAGCAAAACCCCGAGTTGTGCATATTTGTCACCACTGGCATTGTGACAAAGAGATCAAGTCATGTTTGCATACACTCTTAAGGTGACATTTTATGGTAGACATATTTGGAAACGTATGGCAGCAAAATATTCTTGGTACCAAGCAAGACTGACAAGCCTTGCTTGGTTGTTGCATGTGCTTCCTTAAGGCGAAATACACAAGAATGTCAAGCTTGATTCACAGGTTTCCTAACAACTGTTTGCTCGTTGGCACAGAATAGTGGTGGTTCAGTCATATTGTATTCACATCTCTGGGAGAGGCAGCCTGCTCCTGTGACTACTTAAAAAATCATCCAAAGGAATTTGCAATTTCAACGTGGTTCTTGGATTTTTTATCCATATTTAACACCAAGTAAAGATTTATATATACAGTAAATGCTGTTGGACCATAAAACAGCAAATTTACTACATAATCCATATATTTTGGTGCATTGTCTCTTAGAAAAGTTCAACTTTTGGACAGTTGGAACTGTACTTTTTGTGCTCAAGAGACATCCTCTAGTTGCACTTTGGAAAGCTGTGGAAAAATGATGAAACTCGAACGAGCCCTAGAGGAAACAGAGGACTGCAACCTACTCTGTCAATAGATGTCCCCCGCTGAATTATGCAGCGGTTAACCTCTTACTCATTCATTTATTTAAATACTGTTAGACACTAATTATTTTAGCTTCACTAAAGGAATAAAGTAGCTACTATGATTTGCAAATGATAACACCGAGAAATAGATACATTTCATTTTTTCATGACTCACATTTTCAACATGTTGGTGTTTCATTTAATTATCGACATAACGGAGAATAGGCAGGTGCCGGGATTTCTTACCGCAGCCTTCATCAAAATGTCGACAATCAGCTTGGCAGATAATCAGTCTACAAATGTTGACACTGCTCATAACAACATGAAAACATGTCCACAATTATTACCAATTCATTGTGTTATGTTCACCGTTTTTAGTTTGTAAATCGTGTCAGCACATCATCTAGTGGTTACGTTGTGTCGGTGCACCACCTGGTGGTTAATGTTATTTGCGTGTGGAAATAGTAGTAGTAGAAGAAGTCAGAAACCAAAAGTAATTGATCTTAATGGAACTAGCGGACAACTCCACTGTTGTTGTTTCCTTGCAGTTCTTCCTTGTTCAAGTAGGGGTGTGAATTGCCTAGTAGCTGGCGATTCAATTTGTATCACGAATCATAGGTCACGATTCGATTCAATATTGATTAATCCCGATACGAATCTATAAATTGACTATTGCGATTTTTTAAAACTCAAATTTAGAAAATACTCTTCAGTAAACTTGTACATGTATACTGTAAGATTTGTGTGAAAATGTATTTATTTATCTGAAACTTCAGGCTTATAACTGAGCCAATGAAATAAAATATTAAGGCTTAATGTTCTATTAATATAACATTCTTCCATGCTTAATGTGTGAATCCTAACCCTAAGTAAGACGTTTTGTTGACTATTCCCATAAAAAAAATGTATGTTTACAAAAAATCTAACACCTGAATGTTCAAGCATCATCTGTAAGTGATTTATGGAACAACTATGCATACTAAGCATGCACCGCTTAGATGTGTGCCAAATTGTAGACGTTTGTCAATTTAAAATGCTAATCGCGATCGCAAATTGTTAGCATATGCTAATTACATTTGTTGTCTTATGATTATTCATGTGTATGTAGCGCAAATGTTAATTTATGTTTCTTGTTGCAGTTTCACAATATAAATAGACAACTCCACTGCACACCTGGACTCCGTAGAATTTGTTTATGAATGTTTAGCTGCTTGGATAAGCTAGCCCTTCAACTAGCAAGGCCTTGACAGATTGCATTGCAGAAAGTACAATTGATTTAAAGTTTACAATTGATTTATTTTCATTCTGTCACACGCGAAAACATAGCTGAGTTATTAATTTTAGTTTAGACTTTATTTTCTGTGCATTCACACACTGTAACTTTTGTATGAGGCTGCTTACTCATGTGTTAGCCCCGCACTAGAAGCTCAATGCGTGAAATGTCATCCAGCATTTACATTTAGTGCACCTTCAAAAGCTGCCACCAATTCATTTAATACCTCATGCACATTTTTTTTGTTTTTGTTTAGCAATCATATCAGTTTCTCTTTTCTCCCCTCGAGGACAAAAATCTAAACTTCCTTCCACAACAGCTGCTGGAACATTTTAAAATGATGCGGATACAATCTGTCAAAAAAAGTTGAAATGAAATCTATGTCGTCTGCTTTAGGGAGCCGGACTTGTCCAAGAAGAGAGTGGTAATAGCTGTCATTTGGAAGTGATAGTTGTGTTTACTTTTTCCATCCCAGCCACTTGCTGAAAACCTGAGACAGCTGTGTCTAAACCCCTTATATTTTCTTTTCCCACATTTCCTGTATGTGACCTTGTGTCGACACATGTCAAAGGTTGTTTGTCTTCTTGACACTGATCCTCTACTCAAATGTTTCTTTTTTATACCAGCACGGGAACAACTAGAGTGTGTAATCTTTCACTTATATCGTTTTCTTGCCAACTGTTCAACGCATTTTCTTTTGCCACAAAATAAATTAGTGAATTGTGAAGAAGCTTTCTGAGATACAGTGAGATGAGATGCAGCACAGTAGATTTACAGTGTATGTGAGGTTATTGGTGATAAAGGTGAATTGACAAGATATTCAGTGATGAGGCATACTAAATTTTGTACACGTGGCTTCTGCATTTTTGCTTGTTGCCTGTTGAGCTTAGGTTATATTAACGATTATATTAGAGCCTGATCAAACTATTTAGCTCTAATTTTATTCCTCTCTAAGAAATAGTAAAAACAGAGAATCCGTTCCAGAGTCAAAATACAACACTGTAAAACCCCATTACAAGAATTTTTTTAAGTTAACCACTATAGTATTACACAAATTCAAGTTTCATGTCAAGGTGATTTGCATTACTTATACATTTTGTGCATTTTGTTTTACACTTGTCAAACAATTATAACAACAAGTTTACCAGGGTAAAATGTAAAAAAAAAAAGACAGCAAGCCTTATTTCAAAGTATCGACACCTACGGCAGCGACCGATACCAGTATTGGCCACCCTCTTGTGGGCGTTTTATGATTAGTAACTAGAAATTTGAATTTAGAAGAATAGAAAATTGACATTAATTTCATAATTTCATTTATAAGGATAAATGCTATATTGGGATATATAGATATTTCTTTAAAATGTCCTGTCATTGTTTTTGGAGGGAAATTTTATATATCAAAAGTACAAGTGGTATCGGATTAGGATTTATTTGTGTTCATTTGCCATTTGATAGTTACTAGTCATTTGTTTTCGTAAGGCAGAAGGATTTTGTAATTTAAAGTATGCTGGTCCCAAATTAATCTCCTTTAACAGACATTCAAGCAAATGTGTTGATATAATTTTATGAAGTGTTCATTCAATATGTTATGGTTTTGGCCAGTTTATGCCAAAGTAGGCACTAGTCAGTGCCACAGTGAAAGACTTGATCTGGGAGCAGTGTACCCCATGGTTGTGGTTTTCCCGGGGGTAGACGTTGAGCTGCGATGTGACGCTTACAAATTGTTGACCTCTACGGGGAACACCTGCAGGGCCGGATTATTAGGTAACGAGTCCCTGGTGGCAACGCCAACCTTCCTGCCAGACGCTCACCATGGGAGGTTGCGGCTGATTTGGGCAACAGTAAATTACATCACTTACATTAATGCAGCTGTGATGCTTCATGTTCAACTCATAACATTTCCAAAACTCTGTTGGAAGTTATATTCCCATCAAGGTCATCTGAATAGTTAAATTCACATTGAAAAAGGAAGGAAAGAAAATTTAAATTGAAAAAATGATATTATTGAAGCACGTATTTTTGTTGCATTATATTCGAGATGTTCAATACCACTTTTTTTCAGACTGATACCAGTACAAGTACTCAACTCTTGAGTAGTCACCCATACCGATATCAAGTAGTACTTGCACTACTAAGTGTCTAGTACTTTTCATACCTTAAATTGCCACCAAAAAACAATCAGAAATAATTTCTTCTCATTTTTAGTTCTTGAACGTAAAATGGCCGTATCGGCTGCTGACGCAAGTACTTTGAAATAAGTCCGATGTATCCGCCAAATACTGGTATTGGTACCCCCGTATCCCTTTTTTATATTTAGATAAAGATTTTAAAAAATAATTCCATGCACTTGTAGCAAAACTAAGGACTTATTTTTCTTCAGTGATATGAAACAGATCTCAACATGATGCTCTGTGATTCAGTGGTTCTATTATATTACATGTTTAACACGCCCCAAAGAAGGCCCAATTCTTTCTTATAATTATGATTATCATTGTTGCTCTGGCTAAACACACAAGAGTTGTCCTGCCTGGTCCATCAATATTATTTACCACTTAAGTGGGTGATCTCGATCACAATGTTAATTATATACTTCATGATGGTGTACCATAAAAATTCCTTTGATGCTTTTAAAAAAAAAAAATTAATCAAAATGTCAGATCCAGTTGATGATCATATCAATTGTCTTTGCCCTTGTAGATGCATTTGAATACAGTAGCGTGATATACAGCACATGTGTAGTTACAGTTTGGATGTGGGTTGTTGAAGCTCAGTGACATACTAACACAGAGAGAGAGGAAAATTACAGGTCAGCAGATCTCACAGCTGAGACTTTATGGCATGATTTACACCCTGTGAGAGTTTACAAGCCGGGTGGGGGGGTTTCGTCAACTCTTCGTTGGGCAAAATGGAACAGGTTATTCTTATCTCCTTGAATTTCATACTGAGGAAATCCAGAGAGTCACACTTCTGACACCTGTATTACACCAGGAGGTAACACATTTGCCCAGTGCACAAGGCAATTAATCTTGTCAATGTCAAGTACATTGGGAGGGGGGATGAAACAAAGGTTTGACCTGATTGGCTATGAAGCAGTCTCACATTAGGACCGCTGGGAAAGAGGAAGGTTACGGGGGAAACGTTTGGCACTCACAAGGACAGATGCACCGAGCTTTGATTTATCTGTCTGACTCCTCGCCGTTCCCAGAGAGGTCCAGTACGACTACATCTGCAGTTGTCCAGAATAAACACACATTAATTGGCCCATTAATTACAGGAGCGAATGCGAAGGGGGCAAGACATGGAGAGCACCACTTTGATTGTACATTGTTCGCCACCTTTTGTTGTGTGTTTGCGCACGTGTGAGAGAAAGAGCTGTTCAGACAGGGGTAATGTAGGTCAACGCATCCTTTGAGCATTGGACAACTTTGCTGTTGTTGTCCGCATCATGGCCCTCATTCATACTGTAGATCTTAGACCTTGGGACACTTTAGGCGTCAGAGAGGCACCGCACAAGGACCCAACAATTACCCCAAAACATTTTCCACTTTGCATAAATTATTGAGTTATTCCACCTAAAACTGGTCTTTTAAATTACTTTGTCCAAATCATACCAGATATTTTGTAGTACCCTGCAAAGGGCTAGCAGCACGAATAAGTTATATGTGCCAGCAATGCTGAATTCACAGTACTCTGATTAATATTTCGTTCATGGAATAAAAATGTTATGTAACAGAATAATTTATCAATCACAGGGGGCTGCAATGTTGGGGCGAAGTGAGCATATTCATTTTCCCCTATTAAACTATCTTTGAAAAATAGTCCATCAGCTGTCCCTAGCATACCGATCACTCAACGCTAGCTGCTAGCCACTAGCCTCTATTGCCAGCTAGCTGGTTTTAAAAATTAAAATCGGGGTCAGTACAATTTTGCTGAAAATCAAATATACAATAAATTCTCACTGCGAACTATAATAAATGTAATCTATAGTCAATCTATTTGTGTTATTACTTTTGATAACGCTAAATCTATCTTGATTGACAGTTAAACAGCTGTATATAAGACGTGTACTCATCATTATCCAACCTTTTTTTGCTCGGTCCCAGCCGCTATTGAAAGCTGGCTGGGCTGTTTACCTTGCGCCAGTCACACATTGAAATATTGGAAATATGCCGCCAGAAAACTCAGCTTGGATTGTGGTGACCGCAGCAAGCAGGAAGTAGTTCGAGTTCCAATATGACGAAAACACACATTTAACGGTTAAATGATTTTAATTGCGAATGAATCGCTATGACAACAATGTGATTGACATCTGTGTGAATTTGCATTTTCCCAAGACTGAAAAAAATAAAACAGTAAAAGTGATGTTTATAACTTTTTGGGGAGTAAATACTTGGTATATTTAAGAGAAAACGACAACAACCTATCAGACATAAAGATATGCACATTTTGGGCAGTATTGTGACCCGTTTTGGGCTTTTTGATGGTTCTGACCGGGCTATTTCAAAATAAAATACCACCCACGGGTTACATAAAACAAAATTTGGACATCTTGGGTTTAGCTCCCCAAAAACACCTGAATAATATGATTAGATGCTGAGCTATTGATGTTAGCTGTGTGTGCTCCACAGGTCAAAAGTAATGTAACTGTTCAATTGGCAATCATTTTATAAACCATGTTTGAAACAACTCTTGTTAGGCATTTTTAGCATGAATCTATCTTTTCACAACTGTGTCTTTGTTTAATATTTTGGAATGTTTCTACAGTCTGATTAAGGACATATTGAATGTGTACAAACTGTACATTGGCTTACCAGTCAGTCATTTATGTTTTTTTTTCATCTTATAACAATTAAACTGCAATTTCAACAAACCTTTCAATGCAATTTGAACATCAGATTGATATTTTACTGTGCATGGTTAAATAGCTCCTTTGTACATGTCATGAGTCAAAACATACATGAATGGGGATGTGTAGTTCCAATTAGGATTTGTGAAGGACCGTTACTGAATGATTATTTATATAATAGACACATGGGACTTAAGAGGTTGTCACTAGAAGTCGACAATGGTCGTGACGTGTATTTCGTCTGTCCTCCCTGCTCCATAATCGATCCTCCAATCGGTGCTTGAGTTTAACAACGCCTTCTTTGAGTGCCATGCACAACCTGATTCTAAACCTGGCCGATATGTCGCCGGGCAGAGGGCGAGGGGCCTCCGTGACTCCTCCAGGTTTCGTGCTTCACACCATGGCAGCAGTCATCCTAACAATGAGCTTTCGCTGGCGCCAAACTGTCTAGCTATGTGCAAAGATGCTCTGGTGGCATTTTGGGTCACTTTTAAGGTGAAGTCAAGGAAATGCTGAGAATGTAAATACTTTCAAAAGGGCATTACAGATGCACCAGGCACGGATTGATGCATGCCACCTCGGTAAGCTGTGTTTATGCGGAACTGTTGCCTCGGCCAAAAGGCGGAGGGAGGGCGCGCAGAAGTGCAGGATGGTTGACGGCGGGGGCGGAGGGTTTCGAGGTTGTTTGGGGAGACGATGCAGCCCACACTGCAGAACACACAGAGGCGTGGTAGTGGAAGGTTGTCCGATCTTTCATCCTCTTATCCTGCCCGCGACCAATTTAGTCACATGTGCCTGCGTCCACTGTAATGGCATGCTTGGAAGCAGCAATTGCACTGGCCTGATATTATACAGACGGTAGTATGGGGGGACCTTAGTGTAATCTGTTATGCTTGGTGAGCAATATGAAGCACAAGACTCGCTACAGTGCACCCTGTGGATCTTTGCATAGTGCATTCTGTATGACCGCAAATATTTGGTTGGTAAAATGAACCAGGGTTTATTCAAAGTAGATCTTTCAGCCTGTCCTCTTCACTTATTGGAGAACACATTAATGAAACACCCACACTCTGTAAACATAGGAAGGGAGCAATCTGGATGAATAATGCAGCCAAAAGTCCAGATGAGACTGTGAAATTTCTTCTCGCCAACACTAATAACGGCATCCATTAGGGGCTGAGAACGTTCTAAAGGCAAACAGGCAACCCGAAACAGCTTGCGTTGAAACGCTGCAAAGACATTCATCTAATTCATAGTTTCATGTAGATTTATCATCTTCTCCGCATAAAAATGCAAATTCCCGTAATATCATCACCCCCTCTTTCCTCTCCTTAGCAGTTGTTAAAGTCAATGAGCTCTTAAACCTCATCACTGAATATGTGGCTGTTGTAAAAGAGACGCCCATGGGACTGCATTGGCTTTGTTCCTCTAGACATCCACTGTCTGCATTTCCTGTTTGCCTACGGCTCTGTTTGGTGTGTGCCTGCTGCGCGGCAGTTGCAAGAGCTCGGAAGTTTTCTCAAGATGCTCAGTAATATATTTTGCCCGATGATAAGCTGCTCTTTTATAAGCCCACCTGTGTCCCCTTTGTGTGTGAGCTTACACAAAAACAATTGTTGGTGTTCTCCCCCAAAAAGCCCCCCTTATTCTTTTTCAGCCCCCTTCTGACCAATCTCCTTTACTGTACGTTATTCAGAGTCTAATTGCCGCACTGCCTAATTAGAGATGTTACCCAACATGCATCATACATTCATGCATTGAGGCCATCCATCCTCTTGAAAAGAGAGCTTCCAGGCACCCGGGCTGGCTTTGCGATGAAGCTAGCTTGCCATCTAGTGGCACATGCGCAAGGGCTGCATGACTGGATCTCAGGGAGGAAAAAAAAAAAAAAAAACGGCTTCATGGAAAGCTTCAGCCAGGAGACTGTATGCGCAATCTCGGCCAACTGAGCTGTGTCTTACGTCGGCTGCGGTGTCAGCCGTCTCTTTATACCACCCTGAATATTTAGATGGCTGCGAGTTAAAGGGGAGCATTGTGTGCCAGTCAGAATGGTAAAATGCTAAGCTGCATTTGAGCCCCTGCCAGGCAGCTGTCGGCTTTGCCGTTCTCTTCCTGCCCCATCCTCTCCTCTTAACCCTCAGTAAACAACTGGAACAAATCCTATTTTATTGAAGCTTTTGCAAAGTGCAAGGGATCTCTGCAAGCACCAGTGGCCGGGCTTGTTCCCCAGCATGTGCAGTGTCCTGAGATGGCATCCAGCATGGGGAAGTCAAAAGTCGGCACTTTGCACCATCTATCTCTAATTGCGGCCATAATGAGGAGCAAGTCAAGCTGTGGTTCCTGCATTGCGTTTTTCTGACATTTCCAAGAAGAAGTGCTGAAAGTATGAGTATACATTTCACAGTTACCGGTAGCTCATTTCACATTAGTTTGACATGTCGAGCTGCAAACATTAGTAAATTGGAGCGTTATGGTATTAGAGATACAGCCTTGAATTGGATCTGAAGTTATTTACAAGAAAGACAACAGTTTGTGGAGTTGGGGGAATTAAAATTAAAATGCTTGGACATAAACTGTGGTGTCCCCCAGGGGTCAGTGTTGGGGCCAAAATGGTTTATATTGTATATTAATGATTTGTGCAATGTGTCTCATTTATTGAAGTTTGTGTTATTTGCAGATGACACAACTATTTTAGTTTCTGGTGAGAAAATTCATCTTAATTTGGATACAATTGCCTCTTAATTTAAGAAGGTAAAAAGATGGCTTGATAAAAACAAGTTAGCAATAAATTTAAACAAGACAAAATTAGTTGTGTTGGGTAATGTTAAAATAGGGAAGTGCGTAAAATTGCAAATTGAAGGTGTAGATGTAGAAAGAGTAAATGAGATTAAATTCCTTGGGGTAATCTTTGATAATAAAATCTGCTGGAAACCACACATTAAATATATTGGATCCAAGCTTTCTAAATGCATCTCCATTCTAACCAAAGTCAAACATTTTCTCTACCAGAAATCATTACACATTCTGTATTACTCTCTAGCACTACCATATTTAATTTATTGTTCAGAAGTTTGGGGAAACACAAAACATCATTACAACCCTTTGTTTCTGTTGCAAAAAAAGAGCTTTAAGAGCAGTCCATAATGTAGGATATTTCCACCGCACCAATACATTGTTTCTACAATCTAAAACTGTAAAATTATTTGATCTTGTGGAATCCAATACTGTACAATTGGTGTATAAAGCTAGACATAATTTGCTGCCAGGCAATATCAAAAATAAGTTTTCAGAGAGTCAGGGAGTTCATGGTTTGAGGAGAATTCATAACTTAAAGACAAAGTATTCAAGAACAACACTGAAGAGTTTTTGTACAGCTGTATGTGGAGTAGAAATTTGGAACAGACTGAGTACTGATTTAGAACAAAGTCCAAACATAGACCAGTTCAAAAGGAAATATCAAATCAACATTTTTGAAAAGTATAGAAGAAGAAGAAGTGCTTCTCAATGAAAAGTAACATTGGTTGATGTTATTATTATTATTGTGTTATTATTAGTATTGTTGCCATTGATCAGGAAAATATATACATGTATATGTAAAAGTATGACAATATATGCATAAGGCACACTATTCAATGTGTTCACTATTAATAATTACTATAATAACCTTTGTTATTAATAATCACAATATATTAGTTGTATACTAGCAGTTTTTTGGTGTACTATACATACCTACTACTTATTCTACAACGTATGTTAAAAGGGATAGGACCTGATAAGTTTATGCTTCTTCCTACTCCTTTTCGAACATGTATGTGTAAATAAATGTGTAGCTCATGACTGGGTGAAACACTGTGAAATTTTCTTATGTTGCTTTAATGTTGTGTTTGTTGTTTTATGTTTTGTATATTTGTCTTTGCACATGTACTTTTGTAATCAGTCAGTTTTTTTATACACATTTTCGAAACAAACAGAAAATGCAAATTAAAACTAAAATTGCCATGCTGATTCCAAAATTGCAGTCAGTTTTTTTTTCCTATCACATCAAAAAATTTTCTCTCCACAACTTAACTTCCAGATAAACCAAAGTCTATAGTCAGATTTTAGTAAGAAGAGCTGATTACGATTTCAGTCATCTACAGCTATGTGGCAACTTGTTTGTGCCAGGTCAGTATCAATATCTGCAAACACAAAGTTAGACTTAGCAAGCATTGTAGGAATTAAGAGGATTAGTGCTGGCTTTTCTCTTAAACTTGAAACCATGAGCATACCGTGGTAAGGAACATTTTACACTGTATCCAAAGTCAGCAACGATTTCATCTTAGTGTTTTATTTACATACACACATACACATACATTTATTTTAGATTATTTTTAAGAAAACGAGGATTGTATAGCTAAAAAATGTTACGTGATAGAGAAAAACTAAGATCATTTTTGCTCAGACCTTACTAAGCAAAATTTGAGCATTTAATGTGTATTTAAGCCACTAACAGTGAGATGAATATTAAAAAAAAAAGGAATAAAAATCAAAATAAGAGAAACAGTTTTGACCATTTGCAACACATCCTGTCAGAAGACTGTAAACTCGCATCTGATGGCCACTGTTAAGTGAGCTGACTGTTGTCAAACTTCCCCTACTATTTTGCGCCTCCAAGACAACATGTGACCTTTCAATTCATTCCCCACTCTAAGAGACATGTTTGCAGACCAGAGGCACACAATTCTCCTAAAAATAAAACACCCAGTTAGCATAGCTGGTTCGCACTTCAACTCTTCTAAAGCCATGTGTTTAATGTAACCAATGCCCAACACCATATTAGGCCATAATTTCCTATAGTTTGGGCTAAGGGCACATTATTGCCTCCCCCCCCCCCCAAAAAAAAAAATCTATCTTGTGTAATTAATTTTAAAACATTTACAACTACCAAAAATATCAGTGAAGGTGATATATGCATCTCATACAAAGTTGTATTAATTAAAACCAAAATGTTTTATATGCCATAGTGCACACAAAAGAATTTTAGGATTCACTGGTCTCAAAATTATTCAATTATCAGCTAGGACTGGAGAGAAGCAAAAATTCAGAATGGAAAAATACTACAATATTCTTTTTTTTTGGTGTCATATAACTTAACAAGGTGTTCCTTAGTACAAAGTACAAAGACCTGTACTGTTTGTTTAGTGATTTTTTTTATTAACTTGAGGATATTAGAACATGTTTTGTACACATTTGTTTACCAAGCAAATACAGCTGCAGCTGATGGCAAATTTCCAGTGAACTCCTGTGCAGCGTTCAGACAAAGGCTCAGGTGGCCTGAGTACACGTCCCCAGAGGCAGATGTGTTCTCTGCTCAGGCAGAAAGAGTGTGAGTGTCATATGAGTCTTTCAGTCAAGAAAAGGTCAGCTCTCCTATGAGCTACATAACATTGGAGCAAATCAACTTGGCTCGCTAATGTCAGAAAGTTTAGCCTCCAGGAGATTAAACTTGGTTGTCACACAGGAGACAAGCAGAGGAAATGAAAAGCAAAGATTTCTGCTGCCAAGAGCGTCGACAGTCGATGTTTGGACTAGCAACCAGGCTGCATGGAAAGGTCAGGATCTGGTAGACAAATACAGGGTTAGGTCTAATTTGTGACTGATGGTTTTTGATAGACGTCAAAGGAATTTATTTCAAGCCCCTCCAAAAATCTAAAATCTAATTTGCAAGTGAATCTGATACCTTATCATGGATGGGCAACTAGCAGAGCCACTTGATTCATTTTCAAGGGGTGAAGCCTTTTATATATATATATATATATATATATATATATATATATATATATATATATATATATATATATATATATATATATATGTCCACCTACGCTCTGTTCGTTCCATTCATTCCTTTGTTTTTTTTTGTTTTTTGTCCCCCCTGATGAATGCAAACCCAACGCTCACGAGGCAGTGTGGAACAGTTCCCAATTTACTTTCTGTAAGGAGAAGATCTCACTTACCTTCACTTCCAACGCCACATAATGGTGGCAAGTCATTATTCCACATGTCATGCACAATCACAGTGTTACAGCAAATACACATAACAGCGAATTAGATAGCATAACTAATAATTAATAAAAAAAAACTAAACCGCTACCTAAAGAATTAATTAACATAGAACATGTACTTTAAACACCATTTCAATCCTTAGCACCGCAAAGCATGCTGGGATTTGAGCGCCTCCAGACTCCCAGCGAAGCTACACCAATATGGCGCCGTCCATGGTTACGGCACGCATCATTGGATATGCGTCATATCCTTCTAGCGACGCGACAGGCAATCATATTCAGGTCGGGTAAAGCTTCTCGGGTTTCATGATGACTATTGCCGTTAGCTTCCTAAGGAATCGCTGCTGAGTCTTTGTTGATCCAAAGCAAGCTTTTTGATACATAAAACGAACCTCAGAATTATAACTGGCTGGAAATTGCTACGTTCAGGACTGTGGTGTTTTGTTTCAAACGGATGATGCTTGCATATAGTAAGCAGCTAGCAAACGCCTGCCCCGTCGTCCTTGATACGCATGATGACTGACTTTTCTACTTCCGACGTCGGATTGGAGTATCGAGACTTGGGAGGCAAATGTTGACCGTACCTCAAATCCCCTCAAAATAAAGGTGGAAGTCTGCAATTAAAGCACATCTTGTCCGTTTTGTTTGAAATTCAGTGTGGTGGTGTTTAGAACGTGAATGAAGTTTCCATAGCTACTTAGAGCATGAATTGAGCTCATTCGCACATAATGTAGAGGTAATAATAACGAGATAAACATTGCTCTATCCATATTAGATATGAATTATGACACATCTTTGTCTTATATCCATCAAATAACTTATTTAGTCACTTCATTTTATAATAGAATCATTGTAATTTGATCTGAGAGTAATTCGAAGATCAGGAGCCAGTGTTTTCCAACCTGTGGAGCCAAGGCACTTATTTTGCATAAGGAAAACCTCACGGTAAACCAGCAAACAAAAATAAAATGTTTTCCTACTGAAATAATGATTTTAACACAGTTTAGTCACAAATGTACTTAGTGTGGAATCTGGGCTTGTAGTTGAACACAAAGCTGATATATTTGCCGGCAGTGTTTTAAATTGGCGGGAATGCACCGGTACGGAGCTCCGGCACTTCTAAAAATCTCCCTTGAGGTTTCAGGTACTTGTCAACGTGCAAAGAACGTACTGTCAATGTTCCCGTACGCTTAACAATGCATGTTTTCGGATCCCAAAAAGCTGTTCCAGTGAGTGCCGCTAATCCACGGATTTACATATTGTATGGAAGTCCTGCGCTCATCACATCACCATGCGCACGCTTAATCCAGTTACCGTATAGGTCTGTGCTTGACGAGAAACGCGCGCACACGTCATTCCTTGCCCGCTGTAAATGTGATGCTAGCCCAATGCTAGTCGACCCAAAAGCGTGTGTACAACCGTAGCTCTTGAGTTAAAAAAGTGAAATAAAAATGCTACCATGCCGTTCTATATGGGGAGAGATTTGTCTAAAAAATATTCACACAAATAAATTGGTGTTTTTCAGATCCACAAATATATCCGCGATTTTCATATATCTTTTTTAATTTTGTGTGTGCATTTTCCATATAATGATCCTAGCTAACCAATCACAATCGCAAGTTAAAAGTTTTACATGTCAGCTTGGTAAGTTTGCAACATGTTACAGCCATACTATCCAGGTGTCCACTATAACAAAAGCATTAATATTAATAAATATTTTCCCATGTTATTCTTATTTGGTAAAAGAGTAAAAATCCGTAAAAAAAAAATAAAAATAAAAATAATACATTTTAAAAAATTGCCCAGCAGAAAAAATGCGGATGTTAAGGGGTTTAAAAAAAAAAAAAGCCTATTGGTAATCATCAATGATGTTAGTTTAAGCCTTACATTCTGAGGTGGTCTACATTTGTTCAGCACTGTCCCTTTTGTGGATAATTAAATACCTCAACATTACAGAGAGTGCTAAATTATTCTGGTGTGACTGCCTTTGGGTGTGATAATGTCCCTTGACCCACGCCATTAAATTCTGTGAAAATTAGTCATGTGATTTTGTGTACGCCTGCCAACAGACAAACTAGTACAATTAAAATAATAACCTACTACAGTAATTGTAGATAGTGAATGACCTTGTCATATGACATAACAGCATAAGTGATGTCTGTACTGTGTGAGAGGAAGTGCGCCCGGCTTGAGCTAGATCCTGTTGAGCTCATTTCAAAAGTCCTTATCTCGTGACCCCACTCAACAGGGGCATTCGCCAGGTGGATAGGATTACCTCTTATTTTCACCGTAGATTTGCTTTATTGCCAAAAACGCAGCACGTTCTGCCTTCTGCCTTTTACACCGCAGAGGTTATTCTGGCAAGCATGAGCAGTCAGACGTGAAACGTCTCCGAGAATATGTTGACATTTGGGATAAGGATTATGGTATCATCCTAAAAGAGCGCCTCCGCAGTGTTGTTGTTGACTGTTGGTGTCATTTTGGGCCATGTGTTGCAGGACTGGGCTCCATGTTTGCTGTTCTCGTGTATGCGTAAGAAGCTGCTGCAGAGCTGAAGCTCGAGGAGGGGTTGGGATTCATGTAGATTAAGACACAAGTTCCATCTTTGCTGTTGTTTGCTGTACGTCGCTGTTTCTTTGTTTCCTAATACAGCTTTACTACCACCGTTATTATTGAATCGGCACTTAATGTGGAGTGCTTTATGTCTTACTTTTTTATGGTTTACTGATTTTTAGAGGGGGTCTGATATCTTTAATTTACTCAAGAAGCAAATTTATCTTTTCCCGATCTCACCTCAATTCCATTCCTCCGCAATCCTGTCTTCTTTGTCCTTCTCTCTCTTGCCTCCCTCGTTCTAATCTACTCGTATGACCTGAAGGAGGGCTTCACGCTGTGGCGCTCAAATAATAATCAAGCACGAGGATGTTGTCAAATTTATAGGACACTGAGTGTTGCATAGCAACAGAGATTGCCGTGGAAGTTGGGTGCGCAAGAAACAGGGCGTGTGAGGAGGAGACAAGGGATGGAAAGATGACACACACAAAAACAGAGACCCAGATGAGAGGAATACAATTGTGATGGTATACACACAGTGTACAGAGTGGGTACTGAGTTAGAAATGTGGTAAATTAAAGTTTACTTTGCTGAAAGGAAGGATTCACGCCATGTTGGCTCACTTCCATTTGTTAAGGCATTTAAATTACAATTACCATCATATTGACACATTGTATTATTAAAACATTTATGTAAACACTGGCATAACGTTGATGGAATGCAAAGTTTTTGTCATTTAACCATCCCCTTTGCAAAGATTCTTGTACATGAAGCAAGGATTATTATATTTTTGCCTCTCTTATCTTTTTTAATGTCATCCCACGTTCTTTTATTTTCGGCAGCTAGAATATCCTCTTCCAGTGTGGCGCTTATGCCTGATGCTTAGAGACACCTTTGGACTGTATTTTCTCATGTGCTCTCTGGCGTTGAGTGTACATGCTTCAACAGAAAAAATATCAGACCTGTGCTGGGAGAGAGTTATATTTATTTATTTATTTATTTATTTTTAAGTGTGAAAAACTCATGATTCTAATTTTGTTTTGATTTTTTGTATCAAATGTAGGATTACAGAAAAAAAGAAGAATAAGACAGTGGTTTATAACCTTTTTGGAGGTACTGAACCTCACCGGTTCACTATGCACATTCACTGAACCCTTCTTTATTGCAAAATCAATATGAATCAATATTTTTCAAATTTAAGATACAGGTATAGGGTTTACTGGTGAATAGAATGAACAGGGAGAGTAGCCTATTCATCGAATCTTGCTCTCATTGAATTCAGAAAGTGTTGTGTTCATGTAGCTTAAGCCATTAAGGCCTAAAGCACCCACCAAAACATGCCTCTAAAACAGTCCTTGAAGGAGTTATCTGATGGATCATAGACCATGAAACATGTTGATCCTGGAGCTAGGGTGACCAGATTGTGAAAATTTAAACCCGGGACACTACAATTTTGCTGAAAATCAAACATTCAATACATTCTCAAAAAGGACTATTATATCAAATTTAATCGCTAATCAATTTGGTGACAAGTGGTTGTGTTATTACTTGAGCTAATGCTAAGTGTTATCTTGGTTGACAGTTCAACACCACTAAATAATCAATGCACTTACGGTTCTTCAACATTTTTGCTCCCGGTGCCACATTGTAACCTTGGAAACACAACGCAGGAAGCGCCCAGCTAATATTCCAACGACTGACGACATTTCCCATGATTCTTAGACACGGAAGCAGGAAGTAGTTCTAGTTCTGGTATAACAAAAACGTCAATGTAAAGCACAGAAATAAATTGAGCTATTAAATTCCTTTTTAATGATGTATGAATCGCTATGACATCTCATTGACATACACTTAACCCAAACAATTGGCTTGGTGGCTGGACTAAAAACAAAACAAAAAACGGGACATCTAGACGGGACCTGCATAAAAATGTGAGACAAAACAATGGAGCTGGCGAAATCCCCCAGGATTCGGGACACAAGGCTCAACAAGGCTCAAAACCAGGATTATAATTAAACTGGGACGTGTGGTCACCATACCAGCAGCGTAATTGTGAAAGCAAAGAAAAAAATGGAACAGAATTGAGACAATGGTTACAGCGTAACTAACAGATAACTACATGAATTTGTTTTGAATACTTTTCATATATTTCAATGACAATACAGACTAAGGAACAAAAAGATAAAGACAGACAGGATGAGGTGACCGCACATGGGACTTCAGTCTTAACAAATGAAAACTGGGGACCTGTGACACACGACGATGCGCACACACACACTTACACGTCTGGCAACAAGACAGGAAAGATGACAGACAGCTGGAGCTAATCATCACACAAAAGGAAGTTCCAAACTAATATAAAAGCCAAAGTGACATGAAATGCCAGACAAAATCTATTTTGCGTTCTGACTTTTGAGCTAAGTTATCTGAGGCATCTTGAATCCAGTAGACTGAATTTAACCTACATAAATCTCCTGAACAATTTGACCTATTAATCCAAGAGAGGAATTCTCGAAAAAAGTTTCAGTGCAAGTAATTATTTTGTCACACATATGATGTTCCCTTTACATGCAGTATATGCATCATATAAAGAATAAGGCGTTCTGAAATTGTATGGATGTTTAAACAACACTGCCAATAAGATTAAGCAAAGCAGATTAAGCCCTGTGGGGGATATTTTTGTCAAATGTGAAATCTGATATTTTGAAGCATTTTACAAACTGAACATTAGCTTCAGGCTAATGTTTATTTAAATGGTAGCCCTCCCCCTCGCCCCAAAAAAACATTATTAGCTTAAAGTTAATTTGTTGAGCACTGTGACTGGCCTACCACTATTTATCTTAATTATAATATGCAAAACACACGGTCAGTATGCACTTTGCAGTTGAAAGCAATGTTAGGGCAAATGTGTAGAAATGATTCCAACAGCTGAATAATTCATGCCTTGCTTGGAATAATAACATGAAATATTCATTAGCAAAATTACTTATCTCTGTAATCTCCTTTTATTGTGATGCGGTGGGGAGAAAGGGTTGTGGCGGAGGTCAGTATGGTTGGACCTTTTGGCAAAGGGAGCGTTTATTAAGTTTTTGCATTTATTCATGGGAAAAATCAACATCCAAACTTAAATAAATATTCGCTTTGTAAGGTTTATACCATATATTTCTAATAATAATGCTGACAATTGTGTTTTAAACATCTCAATGCATATCAGAACACATCCAAAAGGTAGCGCTTACCATAGCTACCAAGTAAAATGTTCTAATGTATGATTTCCATTAGCCCTGATCCTTCTTGTGAAAGTTATTCCAAAGGTGCATCGGCGCATCAAACAGCATGACTAAAGCAAAGTGCAGAATAGAACCACCTTTATTACTGAGATTGAAATTTACTGTGCTTCACCTTTGCTTCTTACATGTACCTGTCATGTGTAAACTGCATGAAACCCACACAGCACAAAAAGACGAATACCCATGCAAACCGATTATTACAACCAACAGCTTTCAGTGAATTCTGGCCTTTTGTCAGTGTTGCTGTCACACATGCACGTCAAAATCCATGCCAATTATTTAAAGTCAACATGGACCGTTGGTGGAATCAGTTGGGGTTGCTTTGTGATTCTTTGTGAACTGGTTTCGTTCCAGCCATAGGAATGCATGCAAATTAGAAAAATTCAACCAAACAATTGTGTAAGATGATGAAACCCTAATTAGAGGTGTAATCATATTTAGTTATAAACCAGATACCACATGTTGTTTTTGTTGATTACATTCGCATTGTTTCCCAACCATTAATGAGCCAAGGGACATATTTTAAATTGCAAAAACCTTAGGCGGCGACCCCAGGCATCCAAAATAGGTGGGGGCATTCAATAGGTGTGTGAACTAAGAGAGTAATTGCAAAATTTCAACACCTGCAGATAACACCCGCCTATTTGATGGCTCACTTCAAAGAAATAACAGAAATTTGGCTACCGGTAATTGATGCCCATTGAGAGGTCCAGACAGAGATGTAAGACTGACTATAATCAGCCTCACCTAAAAGCATCTTATTTTGTCTCAGCCTTAGCAAAAGCCTTTATCTCTCCATCTCGTGTGCTTCAGGACACTGTCAGGACAGGATGGAGTTGTCTCAATGGCAACGAGACGATATGTTTTGGCAAGCATACCCTTTCGCACACGCCGACACACTACACAGAATGCAATACAATCAATGGCTATTATCGGCTACCCCTACCCAATCCCATGTAGCTGTTTGCTAAGTTTTTTTTTCTTTTCTCAAAAATCATACTCTAGGCTAACTTTTCGCGAGTGTAGTCCTGTAGTCCTGTTCTTCACCCCTCCCCCTTCCTTATGTTTTACCAACGCCGTTTTGGGCCACTCATCGGGTTTCCCGTTCTGTCTCTTGGTAATTGTTTTTCTGTCTCTTGGACAGATTCTAGCTAACTGTATTCAATTCCGTTTCTCCTTGGGGTACAATGACAATTAAGCTATTTTGATTTTGATTCTGATATTCGCAGTTGAGATTCTTCTCACAAGGGTGTTAGCCCCAACTCGCCTACACTCTTGCTGTAAATCATACTAACTTTAGTTTGCTTCAGAAAGCCTTATACAGTATATATCATTAAGATGTGAGTGAGTCTTTGATGTGCAGCACACTTTCAAGGACTCAAGTCTTTTTTGTAAAACGATCACTTCCCCCTGACCTTGCTCGTCAATACCGGCTAGCTCTGTGGCTTTGCCGGCCCGCTGCTGTATTTGCTCCCTGCTTTGATTGATGCACAAGGGACTGGCACAGCTGGATGAGGAGACAGTGAACCAGAGGAGAGAACAAAGACTTGCAGGCCACACGGGGTGCAGCAATTAAGCTGTTTTCTTGTTGTTAATTAAAAGCAAATTAGAGAGTGCGACAGGAGTTGCTGTCAAGCCTTATTTGCTGGCAGCATGTGTACAGAGTAACACCTGTTGTTGCATCTTTACTCTCTCATCTCAATCTCCTTTATTTGTCTTCCTTAGGGGCGCCGAGGAAAGATTGGGAAACCAGGACCTGAAGGCAAACCTGTGAGTGATACTCAATAACATACGCAACTACCTGTACATACAAGAACCCTATCAAAGACATGACCTCCAAATCTACAAAATGTGGTTGTACTCATGTATAATGGATTATAATGCATGTCTGCAGCAGTTTCAGATGAATCCCAATCACAAGCAACTACTAGCTTTTATTCCATTAGGAGTCTAATTGAATTAAAGTTTTTGAGAATTCTCATGCCCCATCAAAAAAGCATTGCAGACAAACAATCCATGCAAAATTCATTCCAAAGAAGAGAGGAAAAACTACATTGAAGTCTGCCATGTTTTTTTGTTTTTATCTCCCTTTCAATTGCCGGTTAATTCCAACTTGATATTCATATGCATTATGTGAATAGCAATATAATAATACCGTAGCTGAATATAGTGTAATGTCTTAAAAATTGACATATTTCAAACGAAGGCTATAAAAACAGGAAATGAAGCAGTTGAGAAAGCTTGTATTAATGACAAGGCTAAAAAGTGACTGTATGCTCCACTGCATTTTTGTGTTATCGTCTTTTTCTCAGCGATCCAAACCAATTCAAGCTTCTGTTTGTGTGTTTGTGTAGTCACACCCTTGAGGCCACAAACATATGATGCGTTAAAAGGAGACTGCTTGTCAGACTCTTAACTGCTCTGATGTCAGGACAAACAGGAGTGCCATATTGCTCCGCTGCTTCGGGTGTTCAATTATTTTCACACACTATTGCCCTGATTGCACTCCTGATCTGGATCAAGGGTTTTCTTACTTTATTGAGTACCAGAATCCAAAGAGATCCCGTTCTGCCTCGATCACTGTTATGCTCTATAGCTTCAATTATCTTTTGTATAATTGAGCCACTCGCTGTTAAATGGCTCCCACATGACTCATTGCAAGCCTTGCCTCCTTAATAACTCATAAAGTTGTAGGACGCAAAGTCAAAAGAGAAAAGAAAGACACGGTTGGAGACGGTGTGACATTTCTAAATGGCAAGTTCTTGACGCTACTCTTAGCATGTGCCAGCTTTGCCTCCTTCCCATGGTACTGACATTTATGACTCGACCTGTTTTTCTGCGGTTGGATCTTAGGGCCGAAATTATCTATTCGAAACACCCAACAGGCCGTCACTCGCTCTTGTCCTTTGGCAGCAAGAGAGTGCTGGCAGCTGAGGGGGGAACAGGTACTTTTCAATGTCATATCAGAATCACACCGTGACAGGAGAGTCTGTAAACACAGCACAATAAATACAGACACAAAGGTGATTCATAGAGTGCTGTGTGTCTTATTGCAAAGGTGAGGCTGGTTTAACACTGTAGGTCTATCAGGTGCATCAATGACGTGCCTATAATACAATTTTTTCCATTGTCTATTCATGCATTTTCAAGTGACATATATACCCGGTATCACTACTGTGCCTACATTGACTCAATACATAAATAAAACCACATGCGCTAATACATCACAGTAAAAATAAATAAATAAATATAATGTATGTATACCGTTCAGTTGGCCTGGACTGGCTCTTCCACACATTAGTTGGAATTAAGGTAACCTCATCATTACTCCACTGTTGTGGAATATTGTGTTTACTTTATTTAATGGACTGTGCGCTTCCAGTGATCTATTTTTAGACCATCTATGCATTTGCTCTAGTTTGATTTACAACAGCTGCCTTTTTATGTGTGCACTACATTATTTGAGTTGTCATTTGAACCATGTAGTGTAAATCTAGTTGAGACCCAGAAAATTGCATTCCATCACAATCTCTAAACATTAAAACCTCGGCTAACAATTGCAGTCAGCCGTGTGCAGACGCCGGACGTTTCCCTAGCAATTAAAATTTTGGCCTTACATAACTCAAGCGTCCAAGGTGAGCTTTGACCTGATTCAAAGTAAATACGATACTTGAATAGGATCAATTCAAATTGCACGACAAAAGTCACCCTTAGATTTCACTTCTAAAAGAAGTGGAAGCTTTATATACTTGCCTTTTTTTTCTTGAAGGAGAAAGTGTCAAGTTTGAGTTTATCACAAAACTGTCACAAGAACTGGCATGTGGCATTTATTGGTAAACTGACTTCCTGCTTAGCAGACCAGCTCTGACATCCACTTGAAGTGTGTCTGTGTGTATTTTCCTTAGAAGCCTTTCAAATGTGTGAATGCTGGCAAACCAGCATTCATAACAGATATGAATGCTATGCAAAGAAGTTTCTATCAGCGCAGATGTACACTCGCCTGAAGAGAAGTGTGTACGTCAATGAATATTGAGCATCCGTCATTTGGCGTCAACAGTTGGGACACTCCAACATTATTGTAACCGAGCTTCCGTCATTGCTAAATTACAGCCGCAAAGACAGGTAGGTACAAACTCCAGCTTCTTGGTGACCATGAACAGGATCTCTCAAAATGCACAATCACTTTTTGACTTTCGATGTCTATTTGTTTAAAGTGGAAGTCAACCTTCAACATTTCTTGACAATAATATGTTATAGGTGACCTCAGTAGTCTAAACATGACATTCTGATGAATATTACATTTGAGCAATTTGAGTTATGAAGCAAAATCCAGCCCTTTTTGTCCATCTCAGGGGATGTAATTTTGCCACTTGCTGTTGACTGAAGATGGCATCAATGTTGCTCAGGTCTCAGGTAACAACCAATCGAAGCTCAGCTTCAGAAAACAGGCGAGCTGTGATTGGTCGTTGCCTGAGCCCCCACTCCCAACAACATGAAATAAAAACTTGAATGTATGTACAACACGTGTCCAAGTTAGTAGAGTTTTGTATTGTTTTTAATTTTTGAAATATTTCACAATTTGCGTGATGATTTTGGCATATTCTTTTTTAAGGTTAGTAAAAATAGTAAAAGTAAAAATTTCAAGATGAAATCTTTTCATTTCAAGATGAAATTTTTGGAAGCAGATTTAAATTCCTGAAGTCTAATTTTAATATTTTCAGAGTTAAATGGTGCCCAAACTACCGTTAGGTGTTATTTTATACAGTTGCAGATTAGAGATGTAATTAATTAAGCTCCACCTTCGCACTGGCTTTTCTCAGTTTGAGACGATTTGTCGCCATTATCATTTTCCTCGCTTGTCACAGGAAACACTGACATTTGAACAAAAGGAATTTGGGCACTGGAAGTCATTTTCACTAACACAAAAGACTTCCCCAAAAACTGGACTGTTAAAATTTGGATGAGCTCAGTGACAGCCCAATGTCACATTAAATGTATTTATAACATCCAACTTGTCATGTGGCTGTTTATCTCAGGTACCCTGGTTCAAATCCCTGCCATGGCAATCATTTTCTAGGAGTCAACTTTGTTGCCTTATTTTTGTTATAATGTATTGCTATGTTTGCCTCTTTGGCACATGACATATTTGTTTGATCTGCTCAAAAACAAACAAATCAAATCAACTTTTAACTGGGACCTAACTGGGCAGCCCAGATGAGGCCCATTCACCAGCCCATTCCATACCCATGTGGGTTTTAGCTAGGGCCTATATGAGGCTTGCCCACATGGGGCCACCATGAAATCCCTGTCCGAAATTAACTGGGACCCAGATGGGCATCCCATTCACCAGCCCATATCCAACCCACATGGGCCCCACATGAGTGTGTTGATAGGGGTGAGGTCACATATAACATATTATTGTCAAAAATGTGGGAAAGAGGGTGACTTCCCCTTTATAGCTATCAAGTTATGATCAGTAGAAAAGCCTGCTTTGACCTTGACGGATATGTTTGTATTCATAGTGAGAAGCTGATAGCGCTTCATAAATGGCAGCTTTCTGTCAGATATAGCTTTTTATGTGCTTAGTAGATCCCAACGTAAACCTCCTGCAGTGCAACCCATCATGACTCGCCATTCACCCTCAAAACAGACAGATGGTCATTACGTACAGTACATTTTCAAAAAGGCTCTGCAATCATTTTCATGAGGCCCAGAGGTGCTGTAGCTCACATGAGGCACATAACATATGCGGTGTAAAACATCCCCTGACATGGTTCTCACAAGGCCTCCCACTGGCGCTGTTGCTACCCCATTGCCTCCTTAGCCAGCACACCCCCACCTGCTCAACACCTCCAGTGGCCAACTTGACATTAAGCCAAGAGTGAAAATTAGGAAGCAAACCTCTTGACTGCTCTGTTGATTTCTCGTATTGACACGCCGTGTACCGGGTTGTATCACTGAGTCATTTCCCGCACTCTTTGCCAAGAGGATGCGGGAGCGTCAGTTGGCCGACCTTGACAAGAAAGTTGTCTGCATGAGAACACATAATCTACCTCAAAATGACAGGGGACGGTTGGAGGTGTGCCATAGTGTTTTGAGGTATTTTGTTTAGTAGTTTATTTAGATCTAAAACCAATACATTGTACTGGGAATAATGTTACTACAGCCACCACTACCTGTAAAAGCTCACATTTTTCTGCCCTGTACATGTTGGGCATACCGTTCTGTCTAAACCATGTTGACATGGAATGAGGGAGACAAAGTGTGTAAACTTTTTACAAGATGATGTCATCACGCATCTAAAATGCTGATTATGGGATGTCATGTGGTAAACTAGTAGATTAATACTATATCATTTTAAATGATGTTGCTGATCAGTACCAAAATTCCTCAATGCTAGTAATGGTAGCATGCTAAGCTAGCGATTTGCTGGTAGCACTGTAATGGTACTGCAAAAGGACCGTTGGCTAAATTAAATAATTGAATTGCAGTATATATCTGTCTTCTAAGATGCAGTGCAGAATACCCAGCAAGAAAATCACCTGAGTCTACCAAAACTCCTTAAATCAAAAATGAAAAGAAAGGCCATAGATCCAGACTCCAAGATAAGTAATCAGACACTGAAGGACAGAGAAAACCTAATTATCAATTAAGAGCTTTTTGGTTATCGTAGATTCCAGCCTCAAAGCTGGGAAGAGACCATTCAGCCCAATTTTCTACCTATTATGTATGGTAGCAATTTGACCTTTCTCAAATGTAATAGTTTTGAAAGAGATTGAATTGTTTTTGTCTTCTCTACTGACTACGTCCAAGAGTTACCCACGCAACTGTTAATACTGTTAACAGAGGGTGCCCCCGCCCAGCTTGTACCTTTTTGAGATTGAAATATTACAATAAAATGCTTCAAAATATATATGTTTTTAGATGTGCAGGATAAATAGTATACAGTTAGACAGTTGGCTTTTTGGACTAAATACTTCATTTAACCTGCAGTCTTGTTATAGAATATTCATGCACTACTTTGCTTTTTTCATATGTTGTGGACAAGAGAATAACATGACAATCTAACCAAGTACTTGATCGATTGTAATTGAATGGAATTTACGCAACCAAACATAACAAGCAGCGCTAATAGAGCGCCATCAAGGTTTGCTCACTCAGTGGCCAACGTTCTACATCTACGCAGCGTGTCCGAGCCACTTGCACCCCAACAGTGTCAATTGTTAAAACAAAAGCACACGTACACAAACACACACAACATTCCAGGAAGACAGTTTTCTCATGAATCGCTTGGAAGGAGGCTGCACATATAGATGATGCATTAGCTCATAGGAATCACACCAAGAGTCTTTGCTAACAGACAAGCATCCACAAAAGGCAATTCAGCCAAATAAAGGTCTAGCAGATGGATAGCAGGGACAGGCAGTGTCAGAAACAACTACAGAGAAGGTAGAGGGCAAAAGCAAGGTGGCAGGCGCAGGTATACTGGAAAGAAAGAAGGAAAGTTGGGTAATGATGAGGAGGGGATGGAAGAATTGGGGTCACCCACTGTATGAAGAGCGTGTGACTTTGTCTAACAGGAAAGTGTCAGAGATGGTGCTTGTCTTTATCTCCTGTGCTTTGCTTGGTCATTGTCTAAATAGAATGGCGCATATACCCACAAGGGTACACTTGACTTTTACATCTTTGGAACACACCTGTATTTTTTTTTTACTTTTACCTTGGAGTCTTGTAATTGTCCCTCTGGGGTATGTTACTGTAGATCATGTCCTGGCTGTAAAAATCTTATGAATGAGTTTTCAGGTATTATGCCAAATTCCAGTCAACCGACAATTTTTTTTTGACAATATCTTCTATGCAACCCCGCAAGTCTAAATATGGTTAATATTGCGGTAGTGGAATATGAGTTAAGCAGCAAAATCCAGAAGTTTTCATCAATATCAGAAGGCGGCCATTTTGCCATGAGTTTTCAAGTGAAAATGACATCACAGTTGTTCAGGTCTCAAGTAACAACCAATCAGCTCAGCATCAGAAAATAGGTTAGCCGTGATTGGTCCTTACCTGAGCCCTGAGCAACAAGTGATGTCATCTTCAGTTGACCGCAAGTGGCAAAATGGCCGCCGTCTGATACTGAAAAAAAGCAACTGTATTTTGCTGCTTAACACATATTCCACAAATGTAATATTAATCAGAAAGTCATGTTTTGACTAAGGAGGTCACAAATAACATTATTTTCAATAAATGTTTAAGGTTGACTTCCCCTGATCTGCAAACAAGTTACAAACAGACCTTCTGTTTTTGTTGTTGTTGTTTCTTTATTATTATTATCATTATTATTTTACAAACAATGAGATGGTTAATCTTAAAGATTGGGATTGGTTTGAATAAATCTCTTTCACAGTTGGACATGCGCTGGAGATGGGCAGATGGAGTTTTCAGCCTTATTTTGAAATCTCGTTTGAATTAGGGCCCATTTCAAGTCTCATCAGGCATCACTTGTTATGTATTGTACAAGGAACAAAGGGAACAATTGTGAGCTCCCAACAGGGTTATTATAGTTTTGGAATTTTTCATTTTAGTTATTTTTGATTTTGTTTTGAGTTGTAATTTTTAAATTTTGTTAGTTTTAATTAGTTTTCAAGGTGGTTCTGTTAGTTTTTATTAGTTTTTGTTATTTCATAAATGCTTAGTTTTAGTTAGTTTCAGTATTAGTTTTAGTTTTAAAAAAATGTGTATTACTTGTGCGCAATATTTAAAAAACACCATGGAAGCAACGTCATCTGAAGGTGCTTTTCTATTGGCTGTTGCTAGATGACTTTCAAACGTCCTTATTCCAGTTAATATCAAAATAAATATACTTAAAATCACATTTAAAATCATCCCCAAAGGCATTAAATTCATTACCAAAGACTAAAATGAAGGACATTTTTACTATAATTATAGTTAGTTTTGTAAACATAAAATGTATATATAGTTTCAATTAGTTTTCATTGTTTAAAAAGCATCTTCATTTTTATTTGATTTTGTTAACAAAATTGTTCTTTGAAATTTAGATTTAGTTTTAGTTAACTAAAATAACCTTGGCTCCCAACCAGTAATACGATGGTCGTCATGAAAATGCGCTCCCACAGTTAAGCAGTTTCATGTCTATTTTCCAAACTCTTCCTATCTCTCTCACTATGTGAAAAAACTAAACGTTGGACGCATGAGTCTTTAATATTTTTGTCCCAACCAACTCAGATTCTTTTTTTAACTATAATCCATAATAGTGGATGCAAAATTGTATGGTCACGATAACAGATTGTGCACAGTGTTGGTGGCCGCGTTGTGTGATCTTTTTACCTTTACATCTGTTTACTCTAACAGATTGCACACTGTTGGTAACAGGTGTAAAAGTGGTGGGGACCATCGTACTTTAAAAATCATGCAGCAAGGCTCGTTTAGGTCAGACCACCTAATCAAGCCTTGTTTCATAAACTGATGAAGCCTTCTCCGATGAGAGGCGAAGCGCCTTCCAAGTCAAATACATGAATGAGAAAATCCGCAAGCAACATAGCTTTGATGGTTTTCACCATGCAACATTTAGTAGAGTGTCGCACAAGTCTGAAGTGACGTAATTGGAAGTGGTAATGGAAGGGTCAAACAGACAAATTACTCAATTAAGCCAGCAGCTGTATAAAATACATGTTTTATTTATTATAACTCTTCTCAAATGCGTACAAATTGGATGTTTGTGTCCACTAAGGCTCCCACCTCCTGTGTTTGTATTCCAACTCACCCTCCTTGTTATTATTTCTGTTTTACATGTACTAGAATGCAGGGCTGGGTATCGGTTCAAATTTCCTCAATCGATTTGATTTTAAATTCACAAAAGTGCAGTTTGATTCGATTTCAATTCGATATTGATTAATTATGGAACATCAGTTCTTCTTAAATATGAAGTATATGATACAAACTCCACAAACATTAAATTCCTAATTAAATTCCGTGGAGGAATCATAATGATTTAGTTTTTTAACGAAAGTAACTTTTTACACCTAAGTGTTACACAAACATTGACATCAGCAAGGATGAGATAAAAATATTTTCACAAGTCAAATTCAATAATTGAAAATATAAATTAAAAAGATTCTGAATTGTCTTAAAGTGCAATAAGTCAGGTGACAGTCTTTTATAAATGGAAGAAAATACTTTTAAATTCATGTCAACAGTAAATAAATAAAAAAACAGTCAAATAAAAAAATGGCCTTTAGAATTCTATATTCTTATGACTTCATGGGAAAAAGAGATATTAAAATAATCGATTCATGGTTTTATTATTCAATATCAGGCTCGAAAAGGAAAATTGATTCGATAATGATCATTCGATTTTTTTAAAACCCAGCCCTACGAGAAAGTGTCTACAAAAGTGCTATATAAATGTAATTTATACAGCACACCTGGAAAAACTGCTTGCAATGAAGTGTCCCAAACTTAAGGAACTGCAAATTTGAAAGGAATTTTGTCATAACTCATAATTCCTTCTTGTGAATGGTTCTTATCTTAGTCAGCCCTTAGCTCATTCAAAATGCTTTTGCTCAATAGACAATGTGGTGCGAATATTTTTATTTTTGGCATATCAGAAACAGGAAGAGATCCGTTCTCCATGCCGCTTCTCATCTTGCTTGAGCTTCCAAGTAGTGAAGCAGTGCCGTTTGCACCTGCTTGACACGATATTTGAAGACATGAAATAGGGGCGCTATATATATTATGTGTGATATATGTGTGTGTGTGTGTGTGTGTGTGTGCGTGTGTGTGTGTGTGCGTGTGTGTGCGTGTTTGTATTGATCAGTTTTATCCAGTGATAAAATGTTGCAATTTCGCTTGCCCTATCAGGCGTTGCCACAGTGAGCTACTCATCTGATTTGTTTGGCATAGATTTTACGCCAGATGCCTTTATAGACGTACTCCACCCATTTATTTTATCCGGGCTTGGGACCAGCAATGGCGAGTTAATTGGTAATCCCTTGGCTGGGAATTGGACCAACGCCTTATCTGTGAAAGGCATCAGCATTACCATTACACCACCAGTGCAGTGGAAGGCCCGATGAGTTCTGTCAAATGAAGTTTGACGTTTTGAACAGTTTTTTGCTTTTTTTTACCTAAGCAAAGGAATATAAACTGAATATAATAAATATTAAAGATACATAGAGAAATTATTTTGGTTGAAGAATTTGACTTTCTTTATGAACTGCATTTGCAAAAATAAATTATTCAAACCAATTGAACTTGTTATTACAAAACCACTGTTTTTAAGCACATAATAGTTTTTTTCAACCTGAACATTCTTTCTTGGACTTTTTTTTTTTCAACACTAGCCTACCTTCACTCGCAAAACTGCTCTGAATAAACTTGTTGATAGTCTCGTAAATGCCCCAACAATTGCATCAATGAACTTTTCGGTCTGTATAGAAATAGCGTCTGGGTCATGATTCCTTACCAAAGTCTCCCAATCGATGTTTTTTTTTTATTTTTTTTATGTTACAGTAGACTTTGCTTCTTGAGATGGATTGACATCAATATAGTCATTAAGCAAGTACAAAAAAAGGCTATGGGGGGCACATATGGTTAATTAAGCTTCACCAAATTCAATTACGGCAGTTTTCACACAGCGCCTTCACCTTTCTTCAAATTGTAATATGACATTCCATCTGTTCATATAGAGGAACAGTTTGCTGATTTAATCAAATGTGAGGAAACAGAGGCTATAGCTCATTAAAGGAATACAATCACAACAGCTGTTGTCAAAGTAATAGGGAGGAGGGGTGGGGGTTGAAGCATAATTTTAAGTTGTAAGTTTGCCCAGGTGCAGCTATATGCAGTTCAGAAATTTATTATAACCTCTATCAGATGTTCTTGTATTTTAGTTTATGTACAGATACTTGTTGGATCCAAAATGTTTCTTGGTAGTGTTTTATTACCCAGAATGGGGAAAAAAAATAGTTGCTGATGTCTCTATCTGATCGAAGGGTGTTTGCAAGTTTAGAAAATATGAGGTCAAAAGTTGTGTGAAAAAGCATAAAAGTAAGATGAGAGTTCTGGCAAGTCCCCAAGAGAGCAAAAAGTTTTCCCTGTTAAGATTTCTATCACAGATGTATCTTACTTATCATTCCCTGTACGTCATGACCAATGTGAAGGTACACTTGGTGTTTACTTTGACATTTTCCCACATAAGTGACAGAAAGAAATCCTATTAAAATGCACCGAGGACGGCTCACCAGCAATCATTAAGTGCCATCTATTGGAAGACAGCGGAATGGAACATGGAAAAAGTGCTGCAATGCAACAGGGGGCTTGTGATTTCCACCATCTTAAATTCTGTTCCTTTTTAAAGTGATCATTTGAATGTGGCGTGTTTGGACTCAGATCATTTGTTTTTCTGATAAGTTATGCGCCGCATCTGTCCTCGCCTGCAGTTACTCTATGAATTTTCTGTGTCTTTGTGCCCCCTCTTTGCTTGTTAGTCAATGAGAACGATCTGTTCTTTTCTCGTGCAGGGGGAGAAGGGTGAGGCTGGCATCTCGCAAGAAAAGGAGGCAAAAGGAGACAGAGGAGACCCTGTAGGTATTTTCCCGCAACAACACATTAAATGCTGCCGTGCTATTGAGTCACTTACCAACACCTCCTCCCACAGGGTCAGCCAGGTGCCCGGGGGGCGGAAGGGATAAAAGGACAGAAAGTGAGTCAATGTCAAATGCCAATACATGACGCTCCTCTTTGTTTGTGTCTGCCGTCACTGTGCCTGCGAGAGTGTGAGTTATTATCGGTCTGTTTGGACTGCAAGGATATCTGAATGTCAGTCATCAGCAACTAATGAATTGGCAGCCCTGTTGCATTTTATTCCCTCTCAGCAGGACTACATAACATAAGCTCGCAACAGGCAACTTGTACTTTTTTCTTGCTCTCTAGTATATTTCAGGATTTTACAGTCAATCCCATGCCACCCAAATTGTTTTTGTCATAATGTAAGTACAAGTATTTCTGATTTGCACCATAGTTGTTTACAGAAATACACCGAGTAGGCTAGACACAAGATGCATATAAATAGGAAGTCAACCCCCCACCCCCTATTTTTTTTAACAATAATATGTTGTATGCTACGGAAGCGTATTGCATTCACTTGAAGAAAAAATAAGTCCTGTTTTTCTGACTTAATTTTTGGGGGGAGTTTTGTTTTTTGGAGTATTTTTTCCCCTGTTTTTTAAAGTAATTTTCTTCCTGTTTTAAAAAATAGATTTTTTCCTTTGTTTTTCTGAATATTTTTTTTCAGTTTTTCTGAGTAATTTTTCCCTATTTTATAAAATAATTATTTTTCTGTTTTTCTGAATATTTTTTAAAAAGGGTTTTCCCTCAGAGATTAGAGAGAAAAAACACATTACAGTATACACATTCATTCCTTTATTGAGAGCCAGTAAGTAAACATGACCATCTTATTGCATATGGAGGTATGCCGCAAAGTGTCCGCTTCCGCAATTAGCGAGTCTGCAACAAGTCACTTGAAGTTCAGAGGTCAAAAAAATTAAATAATTACTCTTTCCCAGTTTTTTTGAATATTTTTTTCCCGTTTTTTTCTGAGCAATTTTTCCTCCTGTTTTTCCCGAATAATTGTTTTCAGCCTAAAATATTCAGAAAAACTGAAAAAAAAAAGAAATTAAAAAAAAAACGAAGCTCCCCCCAAAAATTAGTCAAAAAAACAGGAGTTTTTTTTTTTTTCAAGTGAATAGAATACGCTTCCGTAGTATGCGCCTCCACTAGTCTAAACAGGCAGCAAAATCCGCCTGTTTTTATCCATCTAAGGGGGGCGGCCATTTTGCCATTTGCTGTCGACTGAAAATGACATCACAGTTCCTCGGGCTCAGGTAGCGACCAATCACGGCTCAGCGTGTGAACATAGCATGATCAAACTCAGAAAATAATGATTGGTTATTGGTCCCTGAGATGAATAAAAACGGGTGGATTTTGCTGCTTAGTTCATATTTCACAAACACAATATTAGTCAGAATGTCGTAGTTAGACTAGTGGGTGCACTACATGTTATGGTAAAGTATTTTTGGGGGGTTGACTTCCCTTTTAAGCCAAATAGAAAACCAGTACAGGAGCTGAAAAAAAGAGGCTCAGCACTATTATTGTTATGATGTGGTACATTGTACTTAATAATGTGAGTAGTGACAGTATATTTGTGAAAGATACCTAAACTGCAGTATACCGTACTATGAATAAAGATATATAAAATGTAAAATGCGGCTAGTAGCCATCCATATAATCAACGCTTGAATGCTGAAATTGAAATGGAAACACTGCACTAGAATAAAAATCAGCCTTAATGGTCAAGTATGGTAAATACAAGGATTTTTTTTAGCTGACTGTTGACATGAAGGAAGGTAAAGTGGTTTCATTAATAACACAAGAACGAAATACAGTATTTTTTTGTGTTACTTTTTCTGGGGATGTCCCATTAGTCTTTATGTTCCTTGGCTTTCATCATTCTTCAAAAAATTGGCTTCCTCTCTGTCATTTGCATTTGATCCCAATCCAAATGTGCTTTAAAAGCCTATAAAGCTTTCAAATTTCGAAGATTGCGGTAGCTTTGGCTCTGAATGAATTCACTGTGTGGTTTTGAGTTATTTATATGATGTCTATACTATATATAGATAGATAGATTGTTGCTGTGTTGTGAAAGCATGAAAGTAATAGTTTATAAATGATGAATGGGAGAAAGCAGGCTCCCAACAGTAATGCATCACAGTTAGGGCTCCCAGCACGGCCATTACAAAAGGTTGTATGCGCTTTAAGGATGCCACAATAACTACAGGGACTGGCGTGAGCATGACGTGAAGACCGTTGATGAATGTTTTTGTGGCACTCACCTCATATCACTTGACTTCCACTTTATTTTCCATTTTGCTGTGCCTCCTGTGTTGTTCTTTTCAAAGATATTGATGGTTCTATGTAAGGTCATTGGAAACATGTTGCCTTTGAAAGTACAAACCGCAATTTCACTGAAGTTGGGATGTTGTGTAAAATGTTAATAAAAGCAGAATCTATAAATTTATATTCTAGTGAATACACTACAAAGACAAGATATTCAAAGGTTAAACTGATGAATGGTATTGTGTTTTGGAAATTGTTCTGCCTACAACATGTTCCAAAAAACTGGGACACGGGCAAGAAAAAAAGCCTGGGAAGTTTGATGAATGCTCAAAAAACATATTTGATGTGTGCAGTCTGGAGAATTTTTTAATGTTTTTTACCTTGGGCCAAACTCATCAAAATGTTTACTGTGGACTGACAAGTCCACCTTTCAAAAGAAAAAGTATTGTTGTCATCGCAAAGTTCAAAAGCCAGCATCTGGGATGGCATGGGTAATGCACATATGTGAAGGCACCATTATCACTGAAGGGTACATACAAGTTTTGAAGCAGCATATGCCGCAATCCAAGCAATTTCCTTTTCAGTAACATCCCTGCTTATTTCACAAAAACAATGCCAAGCCACATTCTACACGTGTTACAACAGTGAGGGTTTGTAGTAAAAGCGTGCAAGTACTAGACTGGCCTGCCAGCAGTCCAGACCTGTCTCCCATTGAAAATGTGTGCCGCATTATATAGTGCAAAAAATAACAACAGAGACCTTGGACTGTTGGACCACTAAAGTTGGATAGAATTTCACTTAAAAAGCTTGTTGCGGGAAAATTGGGGTTTTATATGCTTTTTCCGCTCACTTTCAAAATTTTCATACACCAACTCCCCCCATTCAGAATTCTAAATGTATCAAAAAGACTTCCTGTAAAATTCAGTCATGACTTATATAAGTTAGAGACCATTTGCAGATGGAAGTGCATGGCCCCTTGAAATAATCACTGATAATATTTCCGTCCCTTAAAGTTTAATGAAAATGGGTCAAGATTTCCGAATTGTACAGTAGAGTGCTGAAAACAAAACTGTGGGTGTGGCATATGCTAATAAGGCTATATTTACTCATTTATGCAATAACTAATAGTCACTATTGTGTTTGTTTCTTTTAGGGTGATGCTGGCCCCCCTGGTCCACCCGGTCCTGTAAGTAATTAAGAGTAGTATATGTTTATAAGCCATTTTGCATTGTTGTGTTAATTGTCATCAGTGACCAGCAAATTCAAGAATTCACTTCCCATTGGACAAAACACAAAACAGCCATGTTGAATTAATGACCCTTGCCACTCATTTTGAGCTATGTGCGTTCTTGTTTAAACAGAGAAGACTGCTGCATTTTTTTTTTAATCTTCATTCTCAGCATCCTTCGCTGGCATCAATCTCAGAATGCAAGCACCCCAGGCTGACCATTAAATGGGCCTACGCTTCCACACATTGATCTCTCATCAGGGTGTGATGTGATCTTGTGATATAATTTTCAAAATTTCATCATTCAATTTCAAAGTGTGGAAAAGGTTGATGAAATGTGATGTGTGATATAAGTGAAGGTGCAAATAAAAGCACTCTGCATATCTGAGGGGTATGCAGAATGAATGAATGAGTGAATGAATGAATGAATGAATGAATGAATGAATGAATAAATTGCTCTAAGCAAAATCCGTGTAAAAAATCAAGAAACGAGCTGTTTGACTTTGAAGAAAACACTGCCATTGATTCCAAAAAAGTGGAGCATGTTGAAAGATTGTGTTAAAAAAAGAGTAATATTTATTTGAAAAACCTAGTAAAGTTTTTCCACTCAGAAATTCTAAGTACATTTTGCAAAGAGAGTTTTTAGTACATTTTACCAGTTTATAAAAAAATAAATAAAAAGGTTACTCAAGCATTGAGGAGCGAACTCATAATCTTCGATCAGCTTGCGAGTCAGCCACTCTTGCTGTTTGTCACTATATTGTATTGCTGCTGTGTCCAAAATGAAACCAAATGGGCCTCTTGGAGGTCCAATACAAGGATTCCGTCTGTCACCATCAATATGCAAACACACAGTAGGAGCTGCATGGCTCAGGTGGTCGAGTGGCTGTCACCCAAACTTTAGGTTGTGAGTTTGTTTCTCAACCCTTGATAGCTTTTTTTTTTTAATAAACTCGTAACATGTACTCAAAACCCTTCTTCTAAAATGTACTTTGAATTTCTGACTGAAAAAACGTTCCTAGTTTTTTTCAAGTAGGCCTATATATATATATATAATATTTTTAAGTGTATAAGCAGACTAGTAGCTTTTCACTAAATTATTGCTATTCTCACTGCCATTAAAGAAAAGAAGCGTTTTAAAAGTTAAATCGGGCAGATTTTACTGCTGTTTGTTTCCAACATCAGTCTGGACGCCACAGTGGACTGTTTTAAAGTCTGTCCAAACCACTGAGGACTTCCTTAGCAGTTGTCGCTTGACTTAAAATTTCACCTCAGTGGGAGAGAGAATTGTCCCTCTCAATCAAAAACCGAAACGCTCCGTCGTGTTCAACGTTGTGTAGTGAGCTGTGGGCCACCGAGGATATTGCAGCACACACAAGAGAAGAAAACATTAGTCATTTGATAAATGAGGCTGTTTGAACATTTAGTACCAGTCTCTGTCTGTGCTCTCTGCCTTCCTGTGGCAGATAATTTTGGCAGTTAAGCATCGATTTCCCTTACACAGCAGAAGCAGGGGTTCAGATCATTACCCTCCCTCCATAAACCTTCTTGTGCCTCTGTGTATTAGTGGCAGGGAGGTGCAGTGGTTTTAACGGCGTGCACTGCATCATTCTCCCCGATGGCCTTAACGTGGCAAAACAGGATTTTGAGCTTGGAGACAGTCCTTTTTTTTTTCTTCTTCTTCTTTTTTTTTTTTACAGCTGCCAGGCTCACTTTACAGTGGAGCTTTGCAATGCGTTCAACTAAAGCTGGCATCCTAAGCTCTGCTGAGTAAATAGTGGCATGCCAGAGTTCACCGCTCATGTGCGAAATCGACAATGAGGCCGCATGCTGATGGCGCGCAGACGTTGATCAAGTCGGAAAATGAGACAAGTGACTGCATGTTGGCGTTTTGATGGATGGCGCAGACGGCTCTTTGAGACAGCAGATGATCCGGTGTCTGTTTTAAGATTCCTATCGCTCCAGATGGAAAAATGTCTTCCTTAAACGTTACTTAATGACTGTAATTGTCTCAAAAGGCTCATAAGCACACGTTGCACAGATGCACCTGCACAAAGACGTCAGTTCAGACGAGCCGCTAAACAATGGAAAATCTGTCTAATTTAAGATTTATGGACTTGCACTTCCTCCTGGATGCTGCTTTTGCTTACTTAGTCTCTCACATGATTAATTATGATGCTTAAACCACTGGACATTGACCCACCTATTATTTTATATAATGTGGGCGGGAAACATGAGACAGAGGAGGACAGAAGTAGTTTGGTTTGGTTTTATCTGCCATGAAATGAAGGCACAGATTAAGATCATAGGCACAAAACTGCCATGAGAATATACTGTATGTACTGTACATGATTAATCCAGCATTACACTTTTGAGCAAAGAGTGTGAATCATAACTATGAAAATGAATATATGATTATTTTTCTTCCTGTCTGATTTATATTGTGTTGAAAAAAAAGCTGTGACATTGTCACACATTACACCAGCAGTGTTGCTAATAAATTTATGGTCAATAAATACTTACTGTTATTGTTATCCATCCATCCATTTTCTTAATATGTTCCCACACAAGTCTTAACACAGCATTCTAATAAAGTGGAATATGAATGAAGCAGCAAAATCTATCTATATCTATCTATCTATATTCATCTCAGTGGGCAGCCATTTTGTTACCTGCCGTCGACTGAAAATGACATCACACTTGCTCAGGGCTCACAAATAATGACCAATAATGGCTCAGGATGGGAATATCACATGACCCAAGTCAGAAACAGGTGAGCTGTGATTGGTTGTTACCTGAGCCCTGAGCAAGTGTGACGTCATTTTAAGTTAGTAAGATGGCCGCCCCTGAGATGGATAAAGCCGAGCAGATCTCGCTGCTTAATTCATATTTCACAAACAGACTATTAATCAGAATGCCGTGTTTAAGTGGGGCCACATACAACATATTATTGTAAACAAAATGTTTGACTTGACTTCCTGTTTTAATTGACAAATTCATTTAATGGCGTGATGCTTCAGTGGATGTATTTCATTCATATTAGTGATCATTTTACCACAAGCTTAATGCAACCAAAACAAAAGATATGCAAACAATGTCAGCTTTATGTAAGGCTGTAAACAGACATGCTCGCACTGAATTAATCAATGTGTCAAATGAAATTAGGTATGATGAAAACAAAAATAATGTGCTCAGTCAATGAGCTATACAAGTACGAGCCCCAAAGCAAGCACCCTATACATGTATGGTGAATTTCAATTGACACTGAGGTTTCATTTACAAGTATATATTCATATTTGCTTATTATTGTGTGATATTGTGCTGTTGGTGTACTGTAGAACTGCACTGCATCAGACTGAGGGATGTTGGTTGCCTTTGCGACATGTGGGGTCAAAATGTCACACCTCGCTGTATGTATCGACTCTCACTGGATTATATGTAGGTTATATGCTTATAACCAGTGAGTGTATTTATGAAGTATACATGACTTACTTCTAACTTATTTATGCGTTGTAGGATCAGAGGCAGGTTCTTTTAAGATGACTGTTTCTTTTTTATTCTGTCTAGGTGATGACAGCTCATGGGTTGAAGCAGCTCTCTGGAACTGTAAGCAGCTGAGCTCCATTGTATCATAAATCACCGCCGATTTGCAAATACTATAGAATAAAAAAATTGCTGAGCCACATTTTGAACTGTGTTATTTTGTCCTGTGTGTTATAGGATGAAATGATAAATGTGCAGAAGGGAGAAAAGGGAGATCGGGTAAGCATTGTTGAATATCTTTTTGGATTTTTTATTTTTTTTTTTTAAGTGATTTTGACAACTACATCAAATAAAATGTGTAGTCGGGTGAATTTGGAACTCAAGGAATGAAAATGAATGAATGAAAAAAAAATATTGGGTTCATTGGCAAATTAAAAATTCAACATAGTCAAAAACAAAAAACAAACAAACAAAAAACAAATTCCATACATAAATATACAACCGAAAGGGTAGGACTAAAGGGATTCAAGGTAACACATTGAAGATATTGAAACTTGAGATTTCAGGTTTTCATGTTATTGTTGCCATCACAGGCCATAAATTTCAGAATACTTTCTTTTTAGTTCGCCAAATAACTTACAAAACTAAAGTTATAAAGGCAATACATTATAACCTCACGCTTCTCTCGTCCTTTTGGGTGATATCACAGGGAAACATTGGACTGCCGGGACAGAAAGGAGATCAAGGTCCTGAGGTGAGCTCATGTATTCAAATTATTTATTCACTACCTGTAATTTTTTTGTTTTTCCAGCCAACTGACCTCAGGAGGTTAAGTCAGTTCATTACAACCTGATCATCTAGAATAACAGAACTGATGTTATTGTTAGTATACAGAAAAGGTCACCACTTATATTTTTTAAAGGTATTGAAGGACATCCTGCATATGCCTGCTGGCTGAGTTGGACACTGAAATCCACAAATATAACTTTTTGTGTTACATTTTGTTCTGCCAGGGAAAACAAGGCCCAGCTGGACCAAGTGGACTCCCCGCCCCCCCAGGAGAGCCAGTAAGTATACCTGCAGCAGACTTCATGTCAAGCCCCGTCGCCTTATCTGTCACCTTGGCTTATCCTCCGCTTCCCAATGCAGTCTGCCAGACTGAGCCTGAGATCAATTGATGAATACCGCGATTAGGAGCGTGTCAGAGAAGAAGAGTCCAGTCTCTTTTCTTTTTTTCCCTAACGCAGTCAGTCAGCAAATTTAATAATTAATTAGCGGAACGTAGAAAATGTCTGCATTTTTGGCCAGAAAGCACAAGTGCAATCTGTTTGCTGCACCTGCTTTGATAATGAGCATCTGTCTTTCTTGAAAAGCAGGGAGGGAAAAAGCGACATTTTCTAAATCCTGTCTAAATGAAATTATGTTGGAACTCGACAGTCTGCTGAAGCACAGAGAAGGAGGAGGCGGTTGTGGAGATGAATGTGCGTGAGATGAAGGTCTGCTGATAGACGTCTTTTTTGTCCCCATTCCTGTTTACAGGGCTCGCCAGGGAGAGATGGCCTAAAAGGAGAGAAGGTAGAAAAACTTCAAATCAAGTTCTCATCTGAAAGATAAAAAGGAGATTTTGTGATGTTTTATTAGCACTTGAACATACAAGACACCTTCCTGATGATTCACATGCCATTCATGCCATCGTCAATCATGCCAGAATTTCCCTCCGTTTGACGCTCTCGACTACTCTGCAAATTTACACCAACCCCTCTTTCAGCACGACTTGTTCCAAACACTCGACTGAAAGTGACAAAGTGCAACAGTGTGCGCCTTGACACGCGAGTTTGATGAGGTGTGTCGCTTGTCAAAATAAATGACGCTTTACACGCGACTTCCCTCCCGCCAGAGTCATTCTGTCAAACTCCGGGGCAGGGAAATAAATCGAAGTGCTTAAGCTTGCTACGTCCTCTCAGATTGAGAACCCTCCTTTTGTCACCTTCACTAATGCAAAGTAATGCTAGAGACAGGTGTGATTAAGTATTCATATGAGTCACAACAAAAAACAAACATTCATTTCAAGAGTAGATTTGGATGAAAAGCAAATATTGTGTACATAAAGCCATTAACTTATGTGGCTGCAGAGAGAATGTTAAGTGTGCTTACCAAAATGAGCAAGCAAGTGTGTCCTTGTAAAGCTGCACAAGTGTTTATATCTACAGTAGCAAGGCATGACCTACAATGAACCCTCTTTGCAGGTCACTTCAATATTTATCTTCTTTCATATTTATACATGACCTCGGCCTGATCAGGTTATGTGTTATGTAGATACAGGGCCATGAAAAAGTATTGGCCAACATGTCAATATCAGACAAAGATAAAAATAAAATGCAGTTTTTAAATGGGAATTTTATTTAGTAACGGGAGAGACTATTTAATGCTGTGTGGCCCTCTGTTAAAAAGTACTCCCTAAACCTAACAATAATTTTATTTTATTTATTTATTTATTTTTAGACATTCAGAAATTGAAGTGCTGGTGTATTTTGGATCATTGTTAGATCATTACAGAACCCATACGCACTTCACCTTAAGGTCATGAACTGATGGACAAGCATTTTTCCTCAGAATTTTCTAATTAAGTACAGAATTCATGGTCTCATCAATCACAAGTCGTCCAGGTCTCGAATAGCAAAGCAACCCCAAACCATCGACGTTGTTTGTATTGTGTTCTTTTTCTGAAATGTGAAATGAAATCTGTGTTGCATTTACGACAAATGTAACGAGGCAGTCGCCTTTCAATTTTTTTTTACTTTTGTCTCGTCAGTCCATATAATATTCTCCGGCATGTGCAAACAGCCTTTCGCTTTGGTCAGCAGTGGTTTTCACCTTAAAACTGCCACAGATGCTATTTTGCCCATTCTTTCTTATTTGATTCATGAACACTAACCTAAACTGAGGCGAGGGAGTCCTGCAGTTCCTTAGATGTTGTCCTGGGTTCTTTTGTGCCCTGCTATCAGTCGATGCTGTGTTCTTGGGGTCATTTTTGTATTGACATGTTTTTTTCCATTTGCGGATAATAGCTTTCGTTGGTTAGCAGAAGTCTAAAAAGAAGTGCTTTATAACCCTTTTCTGACTCATGTCAGTTACTTTATTTCTCATCTGTTTTTGATTTTTTTTTTGCATTGTGTAGCAAATTTTTTAAATGATTTGGCCAGATTCATTTTGACAGGCATGTTGTATTTAATTGAGTTATTTTTTTTTCTTAGTTATACTTTTTTTTTTAAAACAGCAATTTATGTTTGAGTTATATTAGTCTAATATTTACAACCAACAAGCTCCTTTCCCACCCTGTCACCAAAATACACACACACAAATAAATAAAAACCTTGCTGGCAATATTTTTTGAGAGTCTTAATCGGTGTGTGTGTATAAAAAAAAAAAACAATCCCTAAATGCAGAGAGAATATAGTCATACATTTAGATATAGTTCTCATGCAAAACCTATGAGCTAAGTGGTCATATTTGGTATAGCCAATAAATAACATACATACTGTTTAGAGTATTGTGTTTCTCTGTGGGTTCTTGAGTCACCGTAATGTTTTTAGACAACCATGGTGACTCAGTGAACTCAGGCTCTATACTGTCAGTTTTCTAAGATATCAACTAATGGCTACAATTACCCTTACATTTTCAGAGTAGAAAATGTATGACTTTTAAGTGCTATTTATTTTCCTACTTTATATTTTGTTTTCTTCATGGCCCTGCCATTCTCATTTCCCTCCTGCAGACAGTGACAGAATTGAACATAAAGTTGACCGTTTTTTTTAAACTCTCATTTACCTTGCTGTCACACTGTTCACTGTAAATACATATGCCATGTTCCTACATCTTTCTTGCCTTCCTTACACTTGTCAGCTGTCATTTTGATTTTGAAGGAAAATAAAGCAGGTTGTCAACATCACTGGGATTAGCTCCATCCATGAAAGGATTGCAATAAATTACTTCAGACAGGAACCAGAAATGTTGTTTGTCATGTAGGCAGCAACTTTCAAACAAAAGTTGTGAGGGGTTCTACAAGGACAAATATTGATCTACCAAAATCATGCATTCCACAAATTAGATAGTCTGGCATTTCATTATAGGGTTGACTCATGACTCTTTCTGTAGGGAGACTTCGGAGAAGTGACGGGGCTTCAGGGACCCCCAGGACCTAAGGGCGAGCCTGGAGAGCCTGGATATGTGGTGTGTATTCACGTTTATCCAAAGGTTTCTATGTTCTTGAAAACATATGGTTTCATCAAGCGTAGCTCGTGAACCAGGAGCAGATAAGCAAAACTAGCCACTCCAGCTATATAGCCTGCTTAGAAGACATGTGATTATGATGATGCAAGACATTAAGTAATCAAATATTGGATTGTGAAGATGATGGCTGTCGAAGCATCACATTTTATGGACGTGCCTATGCATGTAAAAATGTTCATTATAGCTCCATCAAACAAGTGACTCATGTGCACGGTCCTCCTTCATAGCTTTGCGCAATCTTGTTTGTTTTCTGGGGAACAACACTCAACCTGAAGCGAGCTCATCAAGCAGAGAAATAGCGAAGGAATTAGTGCAGGCTGAAGTGCTTATATCTCTTACATGTTCTCTAACGTGTGCAAAATTCGACACCATCCTTGAGACGGGGGTCCTTTCGCGAATGTCATCGCTTTAAGTGTCTCTGAGGGAACATAGATATTCCCCCCCACCCACATTTTATGGTCTTTGTTATTTAAGACTACAATAAAAGTGATAAAACCAACTCAATGGGTGTCTTTAATGAGGCAGCCCTCTTCAAATAACTGTTGCTCAATTGATTTTTGCCTGTAAATGAATGATGAAGGCCTGTATTTCTTTGCTCACTTTTATGACTGGATGTAATGATGAAGTTCTCCTGGATATGGTGTCATTGTTAATCCCAATCCACCATTTTGTATAATATACAACATGGATTGTGGGGCTTGTTAAACCACAGTCCTCACTGTCCTCTATCTTGTTAAGTAAAGGGACGATAATAGATAAGATGTTCGTTTCTGCCCATGAGATTGTGACGCGTTTCAAACTGTTTTCACTGTAGAATTGTGTTATGCATGAATCTTTGTTGACATTGCAAATGCGCAAGTACAGAAACGAGGCATGAAAAACAATGACCAACAGAGGGCCTGTACGTACTCGCTTATCAGCGCCCCAGAATCTTAGATAAGGAATGAAGACACAGGCGGGTCGGGTGAGACAAAGATGACATTAAAGTTGTTATTCAGTTTTTTTCTGATTCATTTCTCATGTTGTCATGTAGGGTGATGGGCTGTCTTTGTCCAGAGGCACCCGTGGCCCCAAGGTAAAGCACTGACGCTGCAGATCATCACCCACACCATCCATCTAGTGTCCACATTGATCTGCTCATCCAATACGTAGTAATATTTGTATTGAAATAGTTTTTGTTGAGTGTGTAAAAATGATAAATATTTCTCACAGAGATGTTTTGGGAAACTAGTTAACTCAGGATTAATCACAAACTACTTACACATTTTTTTTTTTATCTCTTCTAAATGCTCAACAAAATATGTCTTTCAAGTTTTTTATACTCTTGTTAAAGAACATAAAAAGTGGACACCTAATACAAATATCATTGACTCTTTTAGTTCATTGATACCAAAATTGTATCATTCATAAACGTATTTGAATTTAATTAGATGTACTCTACAAGTTCAAATGAGTGTAAAACATTGAGTCATCGATTTCTGTCACTAGGTGGCATTAGTGTTTCATGTAGGTACAGGTATATTATTCGTTTCAAATTAAGAGAAAAGTTAATCAGAACATGAAGCAAGTCGTTGATTCCTGTCCATTTTATTCATTGTAAATTACAAGACCTCAGTCACGGCTAATACAGTATATATATATATTTATATATATATATATATATATATATATATATATTTATTATTGCTGAATTGTGATATAGCCACTCCTTTGTACAACATTGTTAGTTTTAATTCATACGTCAACATGTCTCCTGCGTCGTGACTGGAATTCCCCAAGTAGGCCAACAGTGCTTTCCAAATAAGTAAGTAATAAGTAATTGATTTATTTACTTATATAAATTGAAGTAATAAATAATATTATTTTCCAAATAATAATAATAATCCATTGATCGATGTGAAAAACAAAATTTTGACACGCTAATTTTGACACCACTAATTTAAAGCATTTGGTTTCTAAATATGTTTTGGTTTCCAGTAGCACTGTTATGAGGGAAAACCAAATGACATATTGTTGTACCCTCAGCATGTGTAGAGGTTTTTTTGTTTTTTTGTTTTTTTTAAATAAAAGCAGATAAGAACCTGTGCACACCACTGGCCTTGAAAATACATTTCCTCCCCTTCAAGCTGCAAAAGGCAAAAACCTGAAAGCAAAAATCCATTCGGGTCCAGTCTAAATACTTAATGATCATGCAGTGCAGCAGCTCTCCAGGAGCTTCGGATTGAGCCATCTGACTGCTGCCTTGTTCTTTTGTCAGGGGGAGCGAGGAGTCCCAGGACTACCTGGAGAGCACGGTGATAAAGGCGAGCCTGGAGAGAGCATCACAGGCATGCCTGTGAGTATGATGTTGTATGTGATTGTTCTCCATATTCATTATTTACCTTACGTTCACACTAGACCCAGTAAAAAAGGACCCGGCGCTCAGTAAATTCACTTTCTGCTGAAAATGGATGTCATTACTGCTTGATGCTTCCTGCCATGTGCCCTGAATTCATCCCCCATCATATATCTCGCGCAATGCACGTTTCCCCCTCGCTGACATGATTGCAAGGGAGTCTGTCTTCTTTTAATATAGAATTGTTGGAGGCAGAATCAATGTGAGCAAAAGGTGTCTAACACAATAGCTTTATTGGATCCCTGGTGCTAGAGGGTAGACGGTGTTAACAAGCTGCATGATGTGTTCTCAGGGCCCCTTGGGACCTCCAGGAAAGCCAGGAATTGAGGTTTGTGGAGTATACCCTAATCCATGGCATGAAAACATACATTTTCTTTGACTTTCAGCTTGTTGATACTGCAACCAGCTGTGTAACAATAATTGCTATACAGTTGAACCTCCAAAATGTTTGGAAAACTGAAACGTTCCGGAAAAAAATATCTCCCCGGTCAAAATTTGGGAGTTCAAGCCATCATCGTGTGAGAGGCTTCATACATATAAATGGAAGGATGCAAGAGCCTCTTTGAAAATTCTTCAACTTTCATTTGTTTAACACCTCAAATCAGTTAAGCAAGCAATTATATATTGTTTATTTGTTCTAGTTAATTTGAAACCAGTTTTCTGACAAGGGTGATACAGCAAGTAGTTAAGGTTTTTTCAAGATTTTGGGGTGGCCAAAGGCCCAATAGCCCACTAAACCGGTGCTTCTCAAACTTTTTTTGAATTCACTACACACTTTTTATATTAACAAAATCTCGAAAATCTCAAAATCTCTCGGCACACCACCCATAGGAAAAAAAAAAAACATCTAAACTAAAACGGCTATAGTGTTTCCTTTTTTAATATAATATATAATAATATAATAATATATCTACTGTATATCATTGTGCAACAAATTCACATAATTGGAAAAGCTATGGATTATTTATCCTCACCTGATATACAAGGAAAGGAAAAGGAAAAAAAATATTTTTTTAATTAAATTAAACATCTCCAATTTGGATTGTGTTCAACTTGGATTTTCACAGTAAATTATTTAAACATTTTCATTTGCATTTGCCAACTGCTATTTTTGACTAAGGGTGTTTTTCAGGGTCTTCGTGGAGCCCCAGGTTCACCTGGGCCTGCTGGAAATCCAGGAAGAGAGGTGAGTGTTCCCATCACTCCATCCACCGCCTGCCACGTGCACAGATAAAAGCCAACATAATGACTGTCAGCTCATTGGGGCTGAACCAGACTGTTAGATCACACATTGCCACCAACTGTGACGGATGTGAAAGTACAATTACAGTGCAGCATGTACGCTTAATTTCAGTCCCTGAAGGATTGTTAGCGTCTCTATTTGTCTCACTTAAAGGGTCCTCCTGGCAGACCGGGCCCCCGTGGCCCTGCTGGACCTCCAGGTGAACCAGTAAGTTTGAAAATCCCTTTTGCGCATTTGCACCGTGAAGGTAAATGTACTAATGCAGCTTCAGTTTGGGGGTAATTTGCAGCCAAACTTGCTGTTCACGGCCTAATGTTACCTTCAGGAAGTTAGTGGCGCTTATGACTAATTGTCAGCCCCCTGATCGCTCACTCCCCACCGCTGTTTGTGTCTTTAGTTTTCATCTAGTTGGCATCTGCATCAAGCCAGTGGTAATGGGGGCTGCTGCTTGAAAAAAAAAAAACGTTAGTATGAAGGAATTACAATAATAAAGAAATCACATGATGTACCATCGCAACAGTCACAAGTCGACTACTGAGCGCACCAAATTCCCTGCAGCACAGACCAAGCAATGTAGCGTAATCAATGATTGCGAAGCAGTACGTATCATCACGAGTCATTTGAGTCGGTGTGTCTTGACCTCCTGAGACTGACTCACAAAAAAAAACATTGCTTTAAATTAGGAATGTCAAAATTAGTGTGTTAATTTTGAGTTAATTTAAAGTTCCTTTAACGCCACAAATCTTTTAAAGAGCGATTAACTTAACTTACTTGGAAAAGCCTGTACTGGGGGAAATCCAGTCGCAACAAATTTTAAAAAAAATTATTGCCTGACACCCCTACTTTAAATGTTTGCACATATGTACAGAAGTAAAGATTCACAAATCACAGCCATTGACCATTTCATGTTTGTAACACAAGGACAACAAATAAGAAACAAAAAAGTGGCATGATATGAAGATTTTGTTGTCTGGCATTCAAGTGTTTCTTTCAACCTTGCAAATTGAATCAGTAATAGTGAAACATATTTCTGAAGTGTTCATGGTTTTCTTCTTTCAAGGCATGCATTAAAAACTGCATTATTAACCGCTGTCTACAGCACCAAATGAACATATCAATATTTGTAATATAATGAATGTACTAGCCTGAAAATTGCTATGTTTAATGTTATTTTTTTACTTTTGTTTTCTCTCTTAGACTGCACTACCAATTGTTGGAGATATGGGGGCCTTGCTCAAGGTATTTTATCATTCTAATTGATGATAATTGCAGCTTTCCAGGGTTGAATACATTATTTTGCCATATAAATGTGAACGGCTCATTGTGTTGCTCATCTTGAAATGTACGGCTTGCATTAGCTAGCCAACAGTGTAATGTCAAGCCCTTGAGAGCCTCCATCAGGATGCCTGGCATACTTTTAGAAAGATGTGCATCTCTCCCTGTTTCCAGGCCCACTTACTAGTAACATTTAGAAAGAAGACTTTATGTAAACTGCAATATATACAGAACATAAAATGTGAATGCAACACGTATTTTGCGCTGCCATTTTTTATTAGATGAATTGAAAGATAAATTAACAGGTATCAACTTTTGTGTCCATAGAAAAAGTCTAAAATAATACAAGATAAGCTAAAAAAACAAACAAAAAGGAAGCAAAAGCAAATGTGTTGCATTTATATTTTTGCTCAGCAGAGAAACATTACAGTAGTCTAAGGTCAACATTGATGCACAACATTTTAAAACTGGTTACTAGAAAGCATATTTGGAACTCTTTGCTGGAACATACAATTTCTAACCAAGCAGTGAGAAAGCTTTTTTGCCAGCACTAATGTGACAATAACAAAAGCTTTAGAAAGTCTTGTGCTGCTTCAACAGTTGTTAATTGAATTTTCTCTAAAAAACTCTCTTTCTTTTACAAAATATTAATTTGATTCCCTGATCCCTGAAAACCTGATTCTTGTTATTTGACTATTTTCATTTCAATCTCTTACTTTCCTATCATATACTCTGGTATTTTCTTGTAGATTTTGCATTTTGAAATATAACTGCAATACAGCTTATAATGGCACAGTACGCATGTTACAATCTGCTGCAAGGTGCAGTCCTTAGAGAGAGAATGGATCAGGAATGGTGATATTTAAAATTCTCGCCTAAATGTCACAGCCAATGAGTTTGACAAAGTTCACCACTCACCTCGATGAGAGACGCTGTTGGTGGGTTCATATTATTTCTGCTATGCAGACATTTAAAGAACACTTTGTGTCATCTAGGGTCTTATCCTCCACCCTGGGATGTAACATAATAAATGATGAAAATGCCGTGTTTGGCTCAGACTTGATGATATCTTATTTGTGTCACCACATTTGCTTCCTCCATCACCCTCCCCGTGCTACTAGAATGCCTGCAGTGCTTGCCAGATGAGAGTTTCCGGGCTGACTGGACAGAAGGGAGAGAAGGGCTCCCCTGGAGTGCTTGGACATGACGGCATGGTGGGAGAAAAGGTACATGTGACTCATTAGTAAGATCTGGTAAACACGTATGACCCAATCGTGTCACTTTGCATTAAATCTATAGAAGGGGAGACTGGGGCTTGGTGTCACACTTTTTACACTCTTGCTGTCCCTTGTTCGTTTTTGTGTGTTTGTCGTCCCAGGGGGACCCGGGTGTAAGAGGTCCAATGGGGAATCCTGGGAAGGAAGGCCCAAAGGTTGGATGGAGATATTAACATATGTACAGAATTTTAAAACTTATAGTTCATGGCTTGTGACTTTAGATTTCAGAAATCTCTTGTAGCCTAACCAGCTGTAGAGAAAGTCATCTTTTGTGCTCTTATAAGGCGTTGCAGCAAAAGTTGTTGCTATGGTTACACTGTTGCTCCACACTGATGCAAAAAGCATTTTCTTTCTCTATCTCTCTCTCTCGCTCTCTCGCTCTCTCTCTCCCACACACACACACACACACACATATATATACGTGTGTGTGTATGTGTGTTTATTTATTTCCATTACTGGTTCTGCCGCCTCACAGGGAGTGAAAGGAGAGCGAGGCTTCTCTGGCCCTACAGGAGATAAGGGTGACGAGGTGAGTGCAAAGAAGTAGAAGAAGTTGGAAAAAGGTTTACATTCAGTTATTCCTATGCCAAATCTAATGACCTTTTTAGTCTAATGCAACATATCAAAATGTCTTGGAAGCTAGAGGTGCACAAAACGGGTAACAGGAGTTTTTATGCGAATAACAGAGGTTTGAAAAAAGATCTCAAACTAGGTAGATCCACCCAGTGTGAACCGTGAATATGCAGGGGAACACTGTACACTTTGTGTGCCTTACCTAATAGGAACTATTTTTGTAGACAGGTTCACGTATGCTCAGCGTAAAAACTGGCAGATATTAGTTTACTGTGTTGAATATTTCTCATGCTTAAGGAATGTGTCAGTGGTAATATTTGTACATCCTCTGAAATCTAATATAATCTCAATTTAATGATTATCATTGTTTACTGCTGGTAAAATGCTGAAAAAACATTGTAAGCCATCAATAAACATGTCAACATTATCAATGGGTAAATAAATGCCACCCTTAAATGTCAGTCGGCAGAAAAATGTGGACAAAGCTAGTCTATTTGAGCGGCAATATGAAGAAGCTTCCAAACAACATTCAAACTATTTAAATTTGCTTATAAAAAGGAGAATTTTGGCTCAGTTGTTGCCATAAGGACTCTACAGCTCTTTTGTGAGCGGACCAAATTGTTGTCAGTGTTTAGCATTAACATTTGTTCTGTAACCGTATGTGACTGGCCGGACCCCAAAGCAGACCAATGAAAGACTAACTCAAAGTCTTTATTCCATTAAAGTATTAATTAAGAAAAAAATGGTAACATAAAGCACTACTAATGAGTAGAGTATTCTTTAACACAGTACCAAAATAAAAGACTAATAAACACAAAGCGCTATTGCAGAGGAGTAAAATTGTTTTTGCAAAGTACAAAAAAATAACATAAATCACTACTAACAGCTAGGAATAAAACTGAAAAACAACAAAGTTCATCCAACGAGAAGCAAAATGCAAAATGGGAGCAAGACGGAATACAGCACAGCAAATGGCGAAGACAAAAGAGCAATCTGGCGTCTTCCTGATGTGACCGCAGGTCTCATGACTTGGAGCTGACTATCAATTGCTCTCAGGTGTGTACTGTCTTGCTCTGCTCCTCCCTGCACCACCTAGGGGAAACAAAAAAAAAACACGGGGAAAACCAAACTGACAGAAAAAGTCAATCAAAACTCAAAGTGGATCCTGACAGTTCTTGATGCACCTCAACTCACCTGTTGACTAGGTAATGGAAACCCCTTTCCTCAGACACCCAAAATGACCTGGACCATAAATGCCGGGTAGCTGTTGATAAGCAAAGGAAGTGGGCGAGGAGGAGTTACCATAAAAGGGGTCAGCTGACTGGTGACGAGCTAGAGGAGGGAAACTTGGAAAACTGGGTGGAGTTTGAAAGAAGAGGGCAATTGCCATAAGGGAACATTTCTAGACTACAAGCCGCTATTGTTTAGCGACAATACGGTTGCGAAAATGTCTATGTGGGAAAGTCTTGCTTTGGATACTGGTTTTTTTTTTCGTTTTACAAATTTTGTGTACGCGGCTTATATTCAACAGTCCTGAAATTACAGAATATCACTGTTGTTTAATTTGACACAACTAATAAAATTCCATTGTCTCAGGGGCCTACTGGAGTTCCGGGTCTTCCTGGAATGACAGGTCGCACCGGGGAGACGGTAAGACGCTCATGTTAAGTAGTCGTAACAAATGATACGCATTTTGATGCTGAATGAAAAGTTTACTGTTCTGTTTTGTCTACAGGGGCTCATGGGTCGCCCAGGTCCGATGGGTCAAACAGGACCTAAAGGGGAAAGAGTAAGAATTTTTGTTTTAGTTTATTATTTTGCATTTCCTTCATGTGTGTTTCTAAAATTTTACAATTGTCATTTTTTATTTTTTTTTATTTACACATTATTTTAATATTAATAGATTTAATCTGCTTGGAACTGTGTTTAGAAAGCATTTTTGTTTCACCAGATTTCTCTTTCTGCTTTGTAAATGACAGGGAAACGAAGGAACTCCTGGTCGACCGGGCCTTCCAGGACCTCCAGTAAGTTAGGAGGCAAAAAAGACAAAAAGCAGGCTGCTAATTACAAATATGCTAAATGTGGGCATTTGACTTAAAATTTAAAGAAAGTCAGGATAAATTGTTAATTCTGATGGAGGCTTTGTTTTTGTTATTTTTTGTACCTTTGTTATTAGTAACGCTACCAAGAATGGGTATTAGTAAAGAAATACAAGTACAAATTAAAGAAAGAAAAACAATTTTTAAGTGCTGTTGTACACACAAAATGTGGATGTAATTCTGGTATTATAAACATGACAAACATTACAGTCCCTTTTTAAACAAAAGTCTAAAAGTTAAACAGTGGCAGTGCTGGACTGGCTGTTTTATCTTCTTCATCTTTTAGTGATATTGCAATGCTATTATTATTTTCCAACACTTATCCCAAAGAGACCAGCACACAATTCAGAGGAAGCAGTCAGTTAATACATTTCCAATGTAGACAGCATGCTGAATATTATAGAATAGAATTCTAAGCTGCTGATTGGTCAAGGCGGGAAAAGCGGGACATTCTGTACAATACGTCGAGCAGATTGGACGATGTGGTATCTTGTGCACGTCTACCTAATTTTTGTTTTGACCAATCTCGGCAATGGATTGTTGTAGGGGGGAAAAAAGCATGAACTTCTTTACCAGCTAAAAATGCACAAAGCGCCTCTCGCTGTTCAACATTCAACAAGGAAACGGTGAATAATTCTACGAGTACAGAATTAATTGCAGCGTCCATTCATTCATATTAGGTTTGTTTGTTTCCCAATTCCACGACGTCTGCGCTTTCTGGTGTGGTCACAGCTGAATATCCCGCCCCCCACCAAACACAATAACGCTTTGTGATTGGCCCGTACAAAAAGTGTACAGATCGGTGAAAATCCACCAAATGTATTCTTTGGAGTTTATGAACTCACAAATGCTGTGAGAATTCAGCTTGCAGAGCAAAAACTAAGAAAAGAAGGAATCACTTCAGGAAGTGATTCATTCAGTCATGTTCAGTCAAAAGATAAAAGATTTGTTCTTTTGAACGAAACATGTACTTGTATGCATGGTCAAATCCAAAATGCCAAGGTTGTTTTTTTGTTTACCAGTCGAGCACTGGACAGAAGCAAATAATAAGGTGAACTTCTATCCATCTAAAAGTTGTTTTTTTTTAATAGATATGTACTTCCTGTTTAATTGCAATATGTCCTCTTTCTAAAATAATTTTACATGGGATTATATTTTTGTTACTTTTTAAGGGAGTTTTTGTTGAGACTGAAAACATTTCAGCAAATGCTATTTTGATTTAGGACACATGACTGCCTTGATAATTCTTCCATGCACAACTGACCCTGAGTCTGTTTTCCCTCCACATAACATTTAGTGCAAGATGAGAGTAAAAATGACAAACAAGTACAAATATGATGACATTGTGACAAACCTCTTGCTGGCATTCAACCATGTTCGCTTCCGGTAAAAGGCCAGTGAGTAAGCGCGTCCAAAACCAATCTATAATTCATCAGGCGTCCCCTTGAACCTACCTCACCCCCCCCACGCACCCTGGCCTCATAAAGTGCAGTCTGGGAGGACAGGGGATGGCTCAGTGGCCTGAAAAGGGCACAGGCATCCACTTGCCTCTAAATGAGCACCTTAACTCCCTTTCTATTTTAAAAGCTTTCATTCTATGATGTAAATGGGGCAAAAACATGTTTGTAATGAAGGAGTCATGGTTGGATCCTCATTCACGCACTTCAAAAGTTGTCCTCACTTCTTGGAACACGTTAAGCTTTATGAAGTTCGCAGTTCTCATCGTATTCTCTTCTCACCCATCACGTCTCATTGTGAAATCACCAAATGAGGTATTGATCGCCCCCGTGTAGCTTTTAAAGGTTTAGCAGTAAATACCTGCCTGGGGCCTACTGTACCAACTCTTGATGCTTAAAAATCTCAGCAAGGAAGCTCTGCGGGATGAAATGTGATGTGATTTACTGCTGCTTGTGTTTTAGGGGGTACCCTATGTGGAGGGCAATGGGATGAGCAGTCTGTACAAGCTGCAGGTAAAGACCTTTATTCATTGTCGTTGTGATACAGTGATGCATGGAGTGCGCTGTGCAATGCCATCAATCATTTTGGCAGAAAAAAAAAGTCTATGCCTGTGGTTAAAATTTGTTTGACCCATATTGTGGAAGAGAAAGCCATAAAGTCAAAATCCTGTCTTTTCAGAGTGGTGGAGCTATTTTAGGACCCCCTGGGGCTCCCGGTGCTCCGGTAAGTGTAATCATCGTTATGCCTGAAGTGATTCTTTCAAAGTGCACGGTGAAGAAACGTCAGCAGACAGACATGTTGGTTCTAGAGAGCCATCGGCCCTCCAGTGTTATCTTGGCTTCTGAAGCCCTCGTATCGCACTCAGGCACATTCATTGAGAGCTACTGCTGCGGCTAAGAGGCTTCCTGATTCTCAGACAGATGTCTCTGACCTGCCCCGGGATGCACAAAACATCAGCGATTTGCAAATGGAAGTCAGAGTTCGGCCACGTAGTGTCAAGCCAAAATGGCTCAATTTGAAATTCCCCTTGCACTGCTCTTCCTTATCAGGCAGTTTGTAATCTCGTCAGGCCCAGGGAGACATCCAATCTAAGGCCCCACAGGGATCGTTCCTCCACAACACCTACTGTGGGGGGACAAAAAAAAATCTTCACATTTAAATCTTAAGGATTCCTCTCCCTCTGCTGCCTCTTTTATAGACTAGCATCAGTCTTGGTAATTTACATGTAGTACAATGCATGTATAATTTACATGTTCCAAATATGGCGAATTTCCTGGCGCACGCTGCAAATATGTTGATTCATGTGTGCTAAATAGAATCATTTGCATATGGTTCACTGCAAACATGACCCAAACGGGGGGACTCATGTAGCGTCATACGCTCCCGTTAGTGCGTATGTCTTTTTTTTCAAGCGCCTGGTTTGCGCACTTGTACCTTAGCATAATGACTTCTGGCCCTCCCACCGTGCGTAAGCGGCTCATGTGTGCGCACCAAGCAGCGTCACACATTGAAGTCTGAGGCTGTAGTGGAGCATAGAGTTTTTTCAGACATGTGAATAGAAATCCATTGAAATTTGGAAAAGATATCACACTTTCAATATGAAATTAACTCCCGTAGCGGGTATATGTCATCGCCAGTGAGACGTGTGATACTTGGCTAACACGCTACTTTGAACGAGCATGTTTCTTCATTCTGTATGGAATAATTCCAATAAAAGTAATTTAATCAAAACGCTGTGCTTACGACCTACCACATATTAGAAGTTCCATCATAGCCAACCGTTTATCAGCGGTGCCCTGCAACTAGGTTGCCCCACAGTCGCGGGAGAGTGACTTAAACGTATTTTACAAGCAAATCAGATCAAATAAAAACAAATGATTCAAAAATCGAACTCACCATTTCACTATTACGATGACTGCAGTTTTGAAACTCCAAGCCACAGCAGCATGTTTGAAGCACGCAGGCTCATTGGCAGTGAAATAATTCGCTCTGCCGATATTTTTCACCAATTAATATCGTATATGTGACTGCAAACATTATCCAAATCATAAGACACATAAAGCGCACTTTAAACATTTTGATTCACATTTGATATTATGAGATGCTGAGTCCAAATATGATGATTCCAAACATGACCATTTACATTTTCCAAACTGCTGTTTTACATAAAGTACACTGCAAATGTGATGCAAACAAGGCTGATACATATCAAGCGGACTGCAAATATTGTGACCACAGAATGTGATGATATGCATTTTTCAATTATCATGATAATTTTTATGTTGCAAGCACTTGTATCACATTGCAAACATGAAGATTGTACAAAAAAATAACTTAATGCATGCATGTTTATTTTATTTAGGCTTTGTGCTGATATCATTATATTGAGCAAGTGGTCATAATATTATGGATGGAAGGTGTATACCGTATTCAATAACCATCGCAGACAGTAGCAGAATACCACTTTAGTCCATATACTGTACATTATTTTTCTGAGAGGAATTGTCACATTTGTCTGTCCTTTTTTTAAGGGCCCAAAAGGAGATGAAGGACTTCCAGTAAGTTGAAACTTAGTTTTTTTCTTAAAAGATCTATTGTTGATTTGATGGGGTTGTTTGTTTTTTAGACCCAAGCAAGCTAGAGTTGTCCCTTTATTTCAATCAATGCACTATGAAACCTCCAACTGCTGAACTGCAACACACACAAACTATGATGTCTCCTGAAAATATGAAATAGTAGGACCACATTGTCTTGCCAGCGGGAAGTCATGAATCTTCAAATGAACCCACCCCCCCACACCCCCACACCCCACCCTTTTCGACCCCTACATTCTTCCTACTGATGCCTGAAAACAATCCATACAGACGTGGAAACAACTCTGCTCCTGCCATCGCTGTGAATTCTTTATTCGCATGGGGCCAATTGCAGATTTTATTGTTTTGTTGCACTGTGATTTTTCACCAGAATGTTAATTTGACATTTTAATAAATTGTGTGAGCGGCACCAGTGCTGTGGCGGAATTGCCTCAATCCGTCTCACAGCTGATCCCCCTGGCTGCCCCGCTCTCCCCTTAACCGCGCTCCCTTGCTCGTGACAATCTACATGTGTGACAATTACCTGCACAATCCATCTATGTCGGGGCCAGTTGCCCCTCTTTTCCATGTAATGGCGTTTCTTCATGGCAGGTTGAACAAAATGAGCTCAATAGAGGCCATCTCTTGTTCATGCAGCTGCGAATAGCTCTCTATTTTTAGGGCACAAAGTAAGCTTGATTGGGATTTTTAAAATGGGGCGGCTCTTTTTGCGTCTCGTCTACAGCCGGCAAATTGTGACAGCGCACGCCATAGATCATATAATATAATATAATGCAGTGAGCCTGAAGTATTGTCCCCTCGGGATCATCTTTGTATTGACGCGCGAAGGGTCGTATTAATACCCGACCGAGTGTGCCGAGAGCAGAGATCGAAACGCGTGACGTCGTGTGTCATGCAGAATTTAATTTACCGTGAGCCACGTAGTTTGGCTCTATATTTGATGTCCTAACAGTTACTGACAGCCATAAAATAAGCACACCTTCCAAGAGCTCATCAACTGCCCTTATAAGTCAGTCAGACCAAAATAGCAACAGCAGATGAAACCAATTTTAGTCTTCACAAGCAGTTATTTTGATTATTTTATTTATTTATTTTACATTTACACAGCTGAGTGTGTCCTTTTTGATTACTTGTAGGGAGAACCGGGGCTCATGGGATTACCTGGGCTTGAAGGTCTACCGGGTGCTAAGGTAAGCAAAAGCATCTAATAAAAACAAAAAGTAATTAATTGAATAACTGCTCTGTATTAAATATAAAATACATATAGTTAAGGCCAAATGCCTACCCTGACATAGTAACTGACAACGTTGACCCAACCCAAAACACAGTCATCATAACACTTTTTGGGGGGGCTTCTGTCAGTGTATTCATCGCCCTCAGTCTTTCGGCTTGAAGTTTCCTATTAGATATTCATCAGCGCAATGTAAAAGCCATTTTCCTCTTTGGCGGTTCTTTTTACACTTTCCAGCAAAGAATTTGAACCAGTAAACGACAAATCAAGCATTTATTGTTGCTAATCAGTCAATGTGTGCCCAAATGTGTATAGTTAACGTCTTTTCAGTTATTTTGTCAACCCAAGCATGTTTACTGATTTCTTTTCTCAACTGTGGTTTGGAAGTTGCACTTTCACCACTGAAGGGGAGAAAAGGGCTCAAATAAAATCACTTATTTATCATGAAGTGGTTCTGTTAGTTAGTTGTTACGTACAAATCGTGTTTTCAAGTAAACACTCAATTTGTTCTGATTCAGAACCTTGACAATGATGTACTGTTATGCATGTACTACAATATCAATTCTAAATACACTGTGTGTGTGACGATTCCTTCAGGGTGATGTTGGCCTGTCTGGTCCACCTGGAATTCCAGGCCCTACAGTAAGATGCTTCCTTTTAGTCATACTTATTGGTCACTTCATTAGGTACATCTACATTTTCCTTGGCACTTGTCATGGGTGACCTAACCCAATCACAGGGCACATACAGACGTTCAACTCTCACTCACATTTACACCTATAGGCAAATTAGTGTATCCAGCATCTATTAGGGGACATAATATAAGAAGTGCAACAATTGTGCAGAAGTACCTAATGTTGTGGCCATTGCGTGTTCATGCCAACTCGTGTCTCAGCTTAATCATCTGTGTTTTTCCAAGGTTCCACAACACTACACAAGATAATTACCAGCTAAGATACAGTGGCAATAAGATGTATACCCCCCGTTTCAATGACAGGTTTTTGTGATATTAAAAAACAAAACAAAAAAAACAATCAAGGTAAATCATTTCAAGTGTTTTCAAACTCAATTTAAATAGGAACCAACACACACTAACCATCATTTTAAGTGCCTATGCTTAAACTCCCAGAAAGTTTTCCTGACATTTGTTTTGCATTCTAACACAAGCCTGAAGGTTTTCTCCCAAAATTGGCAAGTGTCCAGTTCTTTGTGATGTCACTTTTGTGCCGTATTTTCTCCACTTGATGATGACTGTCTTCACTGCAGCTCCCTGGTTTATTAAATGACTTGGAAATCCTTTTGTCCCTTCTCCTGATACCTTTGAACAATGTGATCCCTCTAATAATGTGGAAGCTCTCTGCTTGTGCTGTAAGATGTATGACAACAAAAACTGAGCTTAGTTTGGGTTAATCAGAGGCACTGACTTGCATTTAACATGAGTTCACATTTTTTCCTGAATTAATTGTACAGGATAACAATGATGGAAAGAGTGTTTTTTTTAATATCACAAAAGCTTGGTATTTGAACAGGGGTGTGTAGACTTTTTATATCCACTGGATAACCTGCTGCAGCTTTGTACTCTGCAGCTTGGTTCTATTATAAATGAGAGGCTGCCAAGTTCCTCCACACATGACACCATTGAGGGTCTGTCAAACACTGATGATTCTTTTCTTTTGCCTTTGATTGACAGGGAAAGCCCGGCCCTCGGGGAGAACCAGGGATCCCAGGGGAGCCGGTGAGCAGCAGCCTCCAACTCTCTTTGAGCTGTCAATCTGCACGTCATTCCTTTATCACTCCTGACTGACACGTTGGCTCGTCTTTGTTCTCTGACAGGGTGAGAGGGGGCCACTTGGAGAGACGGGGTTCCCGGGACCCGAGGGACCGCAAGGTGTTGCTGTAAGGATTTACATGTATTCGATTGGCCTGTGTTTATAATCGCAGCTACATGTTCCCAAAGTGCCTTAGCGGCATGTCCAGGCTGTAAGCTTGCCTTTGACCAACACAGTGGTCTTTTAAGTGGGAGTGAACCCAAAAATTCACCGTATTCTGATTAATATCACGTTTGTTGACTATGAACAAAGTAACAAAATCCACCTGTTTTCATCCATCTCTGGGGGCGAAATTTTGCCACTTGCTCTCGACTGAAAATGACATCACAGTTGCTCAGGAAACGACCAATCACGGCTCAGCTTGCGAATGTCACATGACCAAACTCACATGCCCAAACTCAGAAAACAGGTGAGCCGTGATTGGGTGTACTGAGCCCTAAACAACTGTGATGTCATTTACGGCCGACAAGTGGCAAAATGGACGCCGCCTTAAATGCATAAAAACAGGTGGATTTTGCTACTTTGTTTATATTCTACAACCGCAAAATAAATCTCAATTCCATGTTTAGAACAGTGGGGGTGCATATAACATATTATTGTAAAGAAAATTTGGGGGGTTTCTTCCCTTTTAAAGTACTTCAGAAGGTGTTATTTCACCATGAACAAATTCATGCAGTGACGTGCATCTAGGTAGGCAGGCAGTCGCAAATTGAGACGCACACACCAATTACAAATTTGTGTGTCGGCAGGCGAGTGTACAACGTATCCTAGGATGATATCATATTTTAATTTCCAAAAAAAGAGGACACTCAGCCTGACCTTGAGATATTCAGATACAAGATGCCATACATTCAAACTATTTGAACATATGTCTCCTCTGTATGGGTAGAAAATAAAACAAAAAAAAACATATCTTTCTTTTAAAGTCTTACATTTTTTGCCCCACAATCTTTTTTTTTAATTTTAATTTTTTATTTTTTTACTTTGAGCGGGATTTACTTCGTACACATCGCCTCCGGTGCGGCAGCTCAACACTTGCCACTCAGCTAAAGTTCTGGGCCACCGACAGCCAGTGCGCGGTCTGCCAGCCACATATAAACGTTGCGGTGCACTCTGCTTCCCATTTGCCGCACAACGAAAAACTGACAATTTCAAACCAAAATCAAAATGTAATAAAGTGAATATCTCCCTGTAAAACAGCCTAACTCAACAAAATCAAGCTAGCAATAGTGATAGCAATGCCAAACACCATGTTAAGTGAAACAGCCAGTTAATCGACGCACATCCACAAAGCCAATCTTTCCTTTTGCACCGTTCTTTGTGAAAAGTGCGAATCATTCTTTGTCTCTTACGTCGCTGAAGATCCGGTAGCTATGGCGTTGGTCTCCCATCCTTCAAAAGATGGCGTTTTCCCTCAAAAGAAAGGCGTGAAAATAGTTTTATATTCTCCAGAGTGCCGTCGTCTTACCGCTCTGCTGTGCTCTAAGTGTGTTTTGAATTCACGTATGCACTGTGCGAACGTACGTTCGCATAGGAATAATACAACGAATTTGCGTAAAGGACTTTTCTACTAGGAAACTGACTACGCATGCGCGAACACACATCGTTACGGGGACAGGGCTGGGAAAAGCACAGTAGCGGTGTGCCTTTAGGAGGATCATTTTTGCAGCATTTTTTGCCTGCAGGCGTAATAGAGGTATGAAAATCCTATAAAAAAAAAAAAAACCTATAGGTAGTGTAGGCTTTCTGATATGAAAGAAATAATTAAAATAAATAGAAAAAGCCAAACGGTTACAGCCTGGGGCAGGCAGTGCCTACCTTACCTATCCTGAACGCACGTCACTGAATTCATGATACACGAAAAACTGCTAAAAGATGTTTGCCATCACATTTAGATGATTACATCCCTCAATGTAATTACCATAAAAGATGGTTTCTGTAATTTTCCCTTTACAAGCGTACAATGGAAGAGCATTTGCCAAGCAATCAGGATCATTGAGATATCCCATTAAATTGGAGATTAGCAGGGGCGCAGTGGCGCTGATCCAATCGAAGGAGCTGATACAAAATGTCTTTGTTTGTGTTGCGCTCTTTGAGCAGGGCAGACCTGGAAAAGATGGAACTCCTGGCTACAAGGTGAGTTGTACACACACTATCAAAATCCCCTTATGGAAAAGTGCTTCCATCCGTGGCGCTGCAGGGAGATGGCACAGCAGATTTTTATCCCGAGCATGCCTCTTTCAAGCTACCTGAGTGCATTAAACCAATTTGCATACATTGTTCGACTTTTTAATGATTAAGCTAAATGGAAGCTTGCAGATGTAGGACTTTGTTGATTTTTTTTGTCTTTTAACTCTAATTACACAGCTAATGCTTAAGGCAATGTAAAAATTAAAAAAAAGTCAGAGGAGATTCTTTTCGATAACTCAACCAATTTACTGAACAAACTTTCTTAAATAATCATACAGAGAACATATACGCCGCATGCAGAAGTCATTCTACATTTTCCTTTGTGATTTACAATATTATGTCACAGAGCACACTAATGACTGCCCCAATAGTTCATTATCTTTCTCTGATTATCATTAGTTAATATTCCTCCTGGATATTCTCAGCCCTGCACTGCAATTGCTCCTTATGTCTCACTAGTCTGCAGTCCGGCTGGTTTTTGGTAGAGAAACAGTGCCATCTAGCAGGTGGTTTTGCTCCTTTAGCCCAACCGCCTTAGATTTGTGCTTCAAGTAAATCTCTGGGAAGCAAGTCAATGGGCAAGACGATAGATTTAAAGCACACATCGGGCTTTGGGGAATAGGGTTAAGATTAAAGAAGGTAAGGGGAGTATAGCCCCATTTTAGAAAAACACACCACATGCCAAACTGTCTTGCGTGGCTTCTTTAATCAGGCTAGAAATGGATACAAGGATGCTCCCGTGGGTGTTGCAGAGAGTGTGCTTAAAGAAAGCAATGAGGGGTGACGGGGTGGGGTTGGAAGACACAAGATGTTGTGACATGCAGCTCAAGAGCTCCACTTGGTATTTTCGCTCCCTGCTCCTGCATATACAGTAAAATAGACAGAAGCCAGCAGGAGTGATGCAGAGCAGCCATGACATTGCAGAAGGTGAAAGACTGCGGGAAGCTCGACAAAGAATACACCTGGGCTGCGTAATAAGCCATCAGTTCTAATTCATCTCGGAAAAGGCTGCATCTCTGTCACTAAAAACTTTCTATGTTTATGTTCAACATGAATTTCTGCAATACGCATGGATAAAAATGTATTTCTTATACTGTATACGTGCGTTTATTAATGAATAAAAACTGTGTATTATGAGGGGTAATTTTTGTATCCTTATCGTATGTCTTTAATTGTTATTGTTTCATTTAAAGGGAGCACCCGGGAGACTGGGGGACAGAGGACCCAAAGGTGAACGTGTAAGTAGATATATGCTTTATGACTGAATCATGTAAGGTGCATCTGCCAAACAGTCTACAGCAGAGGTCACCAACGTGGTGCCCATGGGCCCCCCCAAGTACCACATAAGTAGCCTGCTTATCATTTGTGATCATTTGAAAATGTTAATATTTGTTTGTCCATATATGCCTTGCACTCGACTTGTAATCAGTCCAGGTCGTGTATACCTTGCCTCTCCAGGGCACTTTGACTCGATTGTTGTATAGAAAATTGATGAATATTGTCCAAAAATATTCCCGCATACTGTATTACACATCCACGCGACACATACACTCCACATAGTAACCGAAACCCCCATAAACATTTTTAAGATTCAGTTGAAAATTTGTGATGGAAAGTTAGCAATATAGCCTCACCATAATATGGCCCACAATACACTGTGTTCAAACTTTTTCATTTGAGGGCTGAATACAAAAAAATGTAATGATGCAAGAGCTGCTTTGAAATCATTTAATTTATTAAACACACTGAAATCAAGCAATCAAGTAATCATATATTTATATGTTCTAGTTATTTCGTAAAACAGCTGGATAACTTTCTGTTAATGGTGATAAGGCAAAGAGTTTGTGATGTTCAAGATTTTGGGGTGGCAGACTGCCCTGTATCCCACTGGACTAGATCCACCCCTGCACTGAACAGCAACCAAATCTCAACTCCACATTCAGAACAATAACAACAAAAAAGAGCAAATTATGGTAAAATGACCCGTTTTAAAACAGTTGCTTGAGGATAATTAATGTTCATAAATCGCACCTTGACAAAAATAGTTTTTGTATTGTTTCTTATCTAGAAATGCTCTTAGGATTGCGGGCCGCAAATTACCCCCAAGCCGTACTTTGGTCACCCCTTAAATCACTTTTAAAGACAATATTTTCTCTAGCTCTATTTTGTTCTCTTGTTTTATTGCCCCTTTTATTTGATTTCTTCTTACCTCTTTTATTTTGTTTGTATTTCGCTCTAAATGTGTGTTTATTCATCCATGTGTCTATTTAGTTTTTATTTATGTCTCAGTGCTTGGAGAGCACTTTGGACAATGTTGTTGTTTGAAATGTGCTCTATAATTAAAGTCGGGTTGGATTGTCTCATGCAATATGGAAGTGCATGATGACACAGTGATAAACAAAATCATATAATCAGATTACAAAGTACAGCTCGATTAACTTGCACCTAAATCCTTAAAAAAAATCCTTTAAATTAATCTCAACTATTGTATAGTTGGGTTAGTTTAAGCAGGATTAGTTTGACTAGTATAAAACGTATATAAAAACAGGTCATTTTTCAATCATGCAGGGTGATCCAGGAATTCCCGGGGAGAGAGGTGTCCAAGGAGAGAGAGGACGCACAGGTGATGGTGGCATGACCGGCCCAAGTGGGCCAGCGGGACAGAAAGGAGATACTGGCCCCCCAGGACAGTTGGTAAGTCATGAATTTAACAACAACTCCTTACTGAACAGTTCCTGGCGATTCTTTCAATGACAAATTTCGGATTAAACTGGTACTTGCTGTCATTCGACTGCTCGAGTGAAGATCAGAGCATGGGAGATGGAAACAGAAATGTGATGGTTTGTCGTCAAGGGTTGTTGATTAATGTTTAGAACATTTATTTTGACCATTTTATTACATGGCAACAGCGAGAGCAGGATTTTTATACGGTGATGAATCAATGGTAGGTTGTTGTTTTTTTTGCATTTAAGAAAGACAGTAAACATTAACAAGGTAACTAACTATACAAACACTAAAAAAAACTGACTCTTCATGCCAGGAACAGTCAACAATGAACCGAATAAGACAGAACTAAACCAGGAAACATCAAAACGAGCAACTGACTGAACAACGAGAAACACCTGGACAAGGTTCAGGTGGCTGAGGGAGCTGAGGCCCCGTCCACACGAAAGCCAGTTTCAATGTATCCTTACAAGTTTCTTAGCGTTTAGGCCGTTCGTCCACACGATCCACACGAGCGCGTTTTCGGAGCTTCAAACCGATCATTTTTGAAACCGAGCTCCAGAGTGGAAAGATTTCAAAACACGCCCGTACGCGTCTGTCTGGACTCCATATGCAGGATACTTCTCCAGTGATGACCTGCCACATGGCCGCAGCTCGATGACAACGCATTGTCGCAGATTGATGACGTGTGCGCCAATTCTCGCGTGACTGTGCGTGAACCGTCAGTCTGTCAACAACAATGGCGGATAGCCGTGTCGTACTCGTTTTGCGCAGCCTCATTAGCTTGCTTCAACAAACGGTGTTGTACTTGAATCACCCGCCATTGTCATTTCTCCTTTGTTCGTATTTTTCATGTTGTTTTGATACATGCAAAGCCATGTTTTTTCTGTGGATTCCAATATAGAAATAACAAAGCAAAAAAAATTGTCACCTTTGCTGATTCTTCTTCTACGCTTTCCGTTAGCTCCCTGTGGCTGCGCTACAGCGCTACTCCAGACTTGGCATGTACATTACAGCCGTTAAACGTCCTCAGCGTCTTCTTTTGGACACACGCAAGTCTTGAGATGCTTCTGTGTGTATGAGATTTGTTTGAGGAACGAAGCCAGCTTTGCTTCTGTGTGGACGGAAAAACTAAAAACTAAAATCTATCAAAATCAAATCAACACAAAAAGACAACATGGCAAATATTGCTTTGACACTTGTCTATAAGTGAAACTTTTCAAAAACCTCAATATTTGTTTTTATTACTTTGGTTGTGTTATTGTAAATATGCCCTGATTTTTAAAAAAACATATATATTTTTTTTTTCTATAGAGCTCAGTATTGTTCATTCGATTTGACATCATCATTGCTCTCCTTTTTTAAAAAATAAATAAATAAAATTTTCTCTTTTTTTTTTTAATATATATATATATACACATATATATATATATATATATATATATATATATATATATATATATATAATTTTTTAATTTTTTTTGTATGTGGGTGAGTTTGTGTATGTGCGTGTGTGTGTGTGTGCGTGCGTGCGTGCGTGCGAGCGTGTGTGTATTCATCAGTTCACCTAAAGCCCATTAAAAAAATCCCATACTAATAATATAATATAATAATAAATTGCCAAATGCAGAAACATCAATGTAAGTTATCACGATGGCTCTCGCTAACAGACAGAATTAAGTTACCAGAATTAGGTTAAAAAATTCTATATACGTAGACCATGTTTCTATAAATTTTGATATTTGGTTTTTATTTGAGGCAGATATTTTTTCCATTAAAATGTGATTTATGAGGAGCTTAGACCATTGGTCGATATTCAGAGTTTGTTTATTTTTCCAGTTAACAAGAATTGTTTTTTTAGCGATAGTAAGGGCTACAAGTGTAGATTGAAATTGTTTATGTGGGAAGTCAGTTGTTGTTAGGTCACCTAGCAAACACAAGTTTGGAGATAAAGGTATCCTACAGTCCAAAATAGCGGAAAGTTTTTCTAAGACTTTAGTCCAGAAATACATAACCGGAGTACATAACCATAAAGCATGAACATAAGTGTCTGTAGTGTTTTGTAAACATTGGAGACAAATGTCGGAGTCTGAGAGTCCCATTTTCTTCATCATATATTGAGTAATGTATGTTCTATGAATAATTTTATATTGGATAAGTTGTATTGTGTGTTTTGTCATTTTAAATGCGTTTTCACAAACTTGAATCCAAAAGTACCCCAAAGTGTTGGAATTTTTTTCTTTATCATGTTTTTAACTTGTAGATAATGTAAAAAATTTCCGTTTTTTATGTTGTATTTTTGGAGCAAGGATGTACAGTATATGATATAAACATATTATCTGAGAAGAGATGGTGGAGATGTGTAATTCATTTCTGCTCCCACACACCTAAATAAAACGGTTGGTTGTTAAGTTGAAAGTCGGGGTTATGCCATAGGGGAGAAAGCCCACAGGGCTCCACTTGGGCTTTTGTCAATTCTAGTGCCTTCCACCAGGCAGTCAGGGTGGCGGAAATCATTGGGTTTTTAAAACATATGCCCTGTTTTAAAAACTTGAATAAAAACCCAAAACCCTTCAGGGTGATTGACAGTAATGGTCGTAATCGTCCTGATATAATCTTTGACGTGCTCATTTCTACAAACAGTCTGGAAGAGATCATTAAGATGAGGGACAAGACATGCATCTTGATTTCCATGTACGGTTGTTATTATAATTACCGGTATCTCAATTTTTCTACTGCTGACATTTCACTCTTAGAGAAAAATTAATTGCCATCACTATCTGCAGGGCGACCCCACCTTCATGGAAGAAATCAAAATGTTCATCAGGACTGAAATATTAAGGATCTTTGAAGGTATAGATGATTGCAAATGTGTAATCTTTCTAATATATATATTTTTTATTCTCCTTGTTTTTCATTGTAACTTGTGGTGTGTCTCGTCTTGTAGAAAAGTTGCCGAGCTCTGCCATGCTTCAGAAGCTGCCTGCAGGCATTTTAGCCTCACAAATCCAAGGACCTCCCGGACAACCTGGAAAGCACGGCTTGCCCGGCTCTCCAGGAGAGCCTGGTCCTCCTGGTCCTCAAGGTATGAGCTCAATAGACCAAGGTGAACATCTAGAGTGGAAACTCAAAGAATAGTCATGTGCCGTTTAGTACTGTACAAACAGATTTCTTTTCATATTGTGCTACCACTGTTTATAGTTTTAAAACACAAAATCCTTATCAAGTGTGTATGTAGCACGTTCGGAGGCTAGCTTAACGATTAAATATTTGTTTTGACTGGTACTGCAGGCTTGAATTTAAATACATATTTATTACTGGTACTGGTTTTAATGCAAGAGTCATCCCCGAAGCTTGTAGTGTCCATGTGGTGGAAAAGGGGCAAAACGAGTATCTTAAATTAGACCCGATTATATCGCTGGCACAGGTTTTCAAATTGAACAATCGCACTAGAGTGGACCCACACTATTCGCAGCGGATACGGACTGGGCCAGCCTGCTAATAGCCGCGTATAATTGACAGCTTTTATGCAATAAATGAATTGGAAAAAATTATAACAATGAATTAACTTTTTTTTTTAAAGCTTGAAAAAAAAGAAACATCCAATAAGCGTCCCTAAAAAAGTTTTACAAATATTTATTTTTTTTGTTTTTTAAATCTGACAATTCTCAAGGGGCAATATTGTGAATTGTGTTGTATTTTTTTATTTTTGTGTGCATTCCCATCATTGATGTACCCTAACTGGCCTTGACATAAGTTACACCTGTATATCCATCCATCTATCCAATATCTGAACCACTTATCCTAATTTAGTAAAATTTTGTGCAAGACCTAAATCATGTAAATATGTTTGTTGCTGTAATTTGCAATGTTTGTTGAACTACACTGCATATTCCTAAGAGATGTTACTAATATTATTGTTTTGACGGTAACAAAATATAAGGGACACTTTGCAGTTCAAAGCAGCATTACTCTACAGCAAGTTAGTTAGTTAAATCAAGTACATTCATTTCAAGCAAACTCAAAGAAAAACCCATCACATTTTGGTGCAGATTGAGGAATTCATTTATACTTTTAATTATCCTCTTACGTTTGAGCCAAGTTGGGCAGCAACCTTTGGAGTGAAGAAATCTTGCTGTGTTGTCACCCAGGAGAAGTATTGTCAAATCCTCTGAAAAACACTCAGTTATTTGCAAAAAAAGACCTCCCAAATCAAAGGAGGTTATTATACAGGGGGCTTAATTTTGAGAATTTTTTTTAGACATTCACTAGAACATTGGCAGTACGTAGGGTTCGTTTAAAAAAAATTAATCACCATTTAATTTCATACATAATGTAACTCAATATGCTTGCGTATCATACACAAGTACAGGGGAAAACTTCATTTTTAAGGGTGATTTTGGGGGCACGTATGCCCCCACGTTTGTGTATTGTTTCTTATTTCTTATTTGTTTAGCTCTATGTAATGGGGTAGGCCCCATCAATGTTCGATACACACCATTTTGCCATCATCATCAACAGTGTTCGTACTTACGCCATGCAACAGCCCCAATTAGGTGATCTTCAGCGGCCTCTCGTTGTAGATGTATTTGTATGTGAATATAAAATGGCTGTTTCGTGGCCAATTTAGTGATGAAATTCAGATCTACAGCAGGCCGCCAATTCACAGAAGGATACCGTTGAAATTTTGTGGGGATGTTTTTCTCTTTAGACTGAGGGGCGGGCAGCAGAGGAAAAAGGCCAGGAGTGTGTGGCGCACGGCGGCTCTCTGGGAAATATGAAGACAAATGAAGATTTGACTGTGAATAAGAGTTTTGTCAGTGCGCACAGGAAAACGGGCTCAATATTGATACTTCAATTCAGGTTGGGGTGGGATGTGGGGGGGTGGGTCAGTCAGGAGAGATGGTGGACTGTTAGTGATCCCACTTTCCAGGCTTTATTCATCCAACTGTGTTGTCTCTGAGCTTTGCATCTACCTCACAACATGTTTACACAGCTATAATATGAAATGCTGCTGCTCCCATTCATGAATAATACAGTTAATGTCGGCAACTAAAAAACACACTATAAATATGTGTGCTGTGTTGATGACTCGCGTTACACAGCTGCTGGATTTTTTGGTTGCTTGTTTTATTTTCTGTGCTGTGCAAGAGAGTGTTTTATAGGGTGGTCTTAATGCAGCCTTGCAATAAATATTTACTGAGAATGAAGAGGAACGTTATCTCCCTTGATAAATCAAAAATTCAACAACTTCCTAATTCTTTCTTTGTTGACTCCGCTCATCTGGGGAGAGAGTTTGGGGGGTAATATTTCCTCATTATTTCTCGTCATCCTCTGTTGGAGACTGTGCTCCTCTGGAACACCCAATTTGCCTTTTCCTCCTCTCTGCCAAAATGAATTGTTATGGGGAAAAATAAGCCTTCTGTTACATGTACAGTCACTTTTCTCTTTGGTTTGATTTCTAATGGCCTCAGACTGTTTGCCATATGGATGCATGCGAAATACCACCCGTTCATTTTCTTTCATTTTAATCCACAGTTTTGTTTTATTTTTGGATCATTTTAGGCTTACATCAACCACACCATCCCTTTGTGCAACCACACATTTAAAGGCAGTGGGACCTTCAACGTCCAACGTGTTCTGTGATGCCGGTTGACTTTCAAGTTGTTTTAACCTCCCAAACACACACACAGTTTTTCCTATAGGCAATCGTTTTGAAGTGAATTAATTTGTTCCAGGCATTCATAAAACCTGTGAGATAAAATCTGAACAGGAAATATTTTTGTTTAGCATTTAATCATTTGTGCCTGCCATACAAGTACGTACAGTATAAAAAAAGTTAATCATGAAATGTACAATGAATTAAAGTACAATTATTCACACATTGAATTACTGGTACTCCTTTAGTGTGAAGGACAAAAACTGCCAAATTTCAAAAATAAATAAATAAAGGTGAAAATAAAAATAGATATAAAAAAAAAAATACTGGTATAGTTTGAAAATTAAATTACAATTAAAAGAAATGGAAATAAAAACACAAATATATATGTATGTATATAAATAAAGTTCAATAAAAAAATACATTTAATCATAAATACATTAATCAAAATAGAATTAAATATCAATTGATAAAGACGCTCTGCTCTCATATTTATTTATTTCATGCCGCAGACAATATCAGCATGAAATGCGTAAGGACATGTTGGAAATTTTATTCATTTGAATTTTTCCTTGCGCAAAATAATGTAAGTTTATGTTATTCATTTGTATAATATTTCCTTATGCATTTCATGCAGGCGTTGCCTGCAGCATTAAATAAATAAATATGACAGCAGAGCGTCAATTTATTGATTGATATTTAATTCTATTTATATTTTTATTTTTATTTCCTCATTTGTTATATTCATATTTGTTTGTTTTTCATCTTGTTATTTTCCATTTTTATTTTCACTTTATTTATTCATTTATTTATTTATTTTTATTTTGGTCCATTGGCTCCATATTTTGTTTTTCCCCCGAACTTTTGTTGAACTCCAAACTGTACCACTTGTACTGTTCGACTTTGGAGCGTCCACTATCATTCTACATTTTGTTATTAGACCATCACTTGTATTGGCATATTTATTATGTCCATTTAATACTGACTGAATCTGTCTTTTATGATTTTTATTTTGTACACTAAAAATGTCACTCACTGTAATTTTTGCCACAATATTTAATTTTAATTTCATTTCTACTCAAAGAAATACTTTTTTTTGGTAAGGGATAGAAATAAATAGATGTTGCTATTAATGCCTTGTGCAAATGTGTAGGACTGTGAGCCAATCAATCAAGCCTGAAATCCTGCCTGTAGCATCACCATTTTGTTACCAACATATTTTGTCCATAATTGCTATTGAAGCCATTTGTTTCCAGCCAAACATGGACACAATGGCAAATTTGGCAAAATTAGAGTTCGGCAATCTAATTTGCCACCCAAATGCATTGCTCAGTATTTCTTTTTTGCTTAAGGTTCAGAGTATTCTCTCCTCCAGAGTCTCTCCTCCTCCCACTGAATGAAATCCCCCAGGCTGTGTGAGTGCTGAAAAGAAGTCTCATTATTGCAACAAAGCGCCCCCACCATACCCTTTTTCTCGTTCACGCTCACTTTCAGAGCGATCGCAAACCCTTTTTCGGAGATTTTCTGTGACACGTAAGCGTTGAAGCGTTTCTCCTTTGGGCCAGGCAGCGCGATGCTTGATGCTGCTGTCAGCGCACACAAGATGCACACCATGGTACTGCTGGTCCTGACTCCATTACTTCAAGGGCCTCTTGGGGGGAATATTCACACATTCTAGCGTGCTTGTTGCTTGAGAAGGGTAAAGAATGAACGATTGTGCATGGAGTGATTAAGGAGGGGTGGGGAACCTGTTTACTGTCGGGGGCCATTTCCTCCAAGGGCCAGAACAAATTTAGGGAAACATATACAATTCATTTTATTATTATAATACTTGATTAGAATTTGTGGCTTATTTATTTATTTATTTGTTTATTTATTTATTTTGATACTACCGCTAAGGAGGAATTGCATGGCAGCCTATAGGTTCCTCCACCCCTGTGTTACAGGGTGTTTTGTTACGCCACAATTGCTAAACAGTGACGCTAGTTCATGACATCACCTAACTGTTCTCTCAAGTATTTTCAAGGACCTTGTACAGCAGGGGTGCCCAAGTTCGGTCTTCGAGAGCCCCTATCCAGCCTCTTTTCCATGTTTCTCTCAACCAACACGCCTGATTCGTGATCAGGATTGTTGCTTGCTGATGAGCTGATCATTAGATTCAGCTGCGTTGAAGGAGAGAGACATGGAAAAGGAGGACCAGACTTGGGCACCACTGTTGTACAGTATCCAGACATTTTTGTGGCAGCTAAGCTTAGTTTCAAATGTCAATAAAGGAGAACTCAACCAATTTAACTCAACCATTTTTTTTACAATATGTTCAATGCAGCCCCACTAGTCTAAACACGGTATTCTGATTAGTACGGCGTTAGTGGGATATGTTTAAAGAAGCAAAATCCGCCTGTTTTTATCCATCTCAGCGGGCGGCCATTTTGCCACTTGCTGTCGATTGAAAATGACATTACAGATGCTCAGGGCAGGTAATAACCAATCAGGGCTCAGCTTGTGAATGTCACATGACCAAACTCAAAGAACAGGTGAGCCGTGATTGGTGAGCCCTGAGTAAGTGTGATAAAAACATACATTAAGGTTTTGCGTCATTAAGTGTCACTAATTTCCAACTAACTTCTTGTGAGAACATGTTTCAGCGTGAGCTTGTGCTTGACTACTTAACTGCTTGTTTTATTAGATTAGATTCCAATTCAGAGAGTATTTTGTTTAACTGTCTTGGCCCAGTAATTGCGAATATATTTATTTCGTCCCTTGGAAAGCGTTGCACCTAATTGTATTTGTCGAGTGAATCCGCCTTTGATCGTTTTCCAATCTGATCAGCCTCTGCTCTGTTGTGGAATCTTGAAAGCCATGCGCCTGTGTCGCTGTCGTTGACTAACGCACAGATGGCTCCTTTGATGATTTCCACTTTTTGACGGCATGTCGGTATGTCTTTTATTATTCAAGGTATGGGACCGACGGTGGGAACAGAGTAGCCTGTTTGTATGTCAACTTGCAAAGCTGCTTCACTCTAAATAATCACAGAGCTGCTGTTTGACATTGTCGTCACTCGGGCGTTATTTATAGCATCCAGGAGCTAATGCGCAGAATTCCCTGGACGGATGTGAAGGTGTCAGAAGTGTATCACCACCTTGAATCTCCTTGGATAAGACCTTGTTGTGGCATTTGTGCTAACATTACTAACTGTTTATATTCTTCATGCACACATGACAGTGCACAGTCAGCATTTCAGTCATTTGTACAATGAGACTTTGTGTTTTTTTTCCACAGGCTACAGGGGGCAGAAAGGAGAAAGAGGTCAGGTTGGTCTCGGCCTACCGGGTGATCCAGGACCTACGGGACCACCAGGTAAGACTAGCAAACAAAGCTTGCAGAAAATCTTTATATACAGTGTTTCCCAGCCTTTTACTGCACCGCGGCACATTCTGTATGAACTATGGCCCTATTTTCTACTTTCGTGCCCAGCGCAAGCCTAGTGCAGATAGAATTGGTCGTTTGTCCTGATGTGTTCCATTGTCTGTGGGAATGCAGCTGACTCACGGCCAATTGAAGCAGCTCCCCTCATTAACTGTTTTATTGCCAAATGTTATCCAAAAAACAACCCCGACTGCCAGACGATTTTGAGCATTTTAACTCATCTTTCAAGGCAAACAGAATATTGTGTGCTGCAACTACATAAACATGGTGGATACCACATGAAAGATCGTATTCTATTCTTTCATTAGAAAAAAAAGTATGTTTCTACCTTATTCCGTACTTTAGTAATCACCATTTAAAAATAGGTAATTTGAGTGACATCTAGCAAAAATGGAGGGAAAAAAAGGAGAAAACAAGCTTTTTGTGAAAAGAAACATTTTCTGCACAACAGTGACTTTGACACTAATATTTTTTGTTTAGTGACGCTCTGTTAATTAGATTTAATATGACAAACGCTTTGATTATTCATGTCATCCTTGAAAGCATTTTATTTCCTAAGATCCGCTATGTTTTCTTGTAATTTGATACTACCGGGAGCCCATTGAAAGGAGATACAATGCTGCCATCTGCTGGCCATAGTTAGTAGCTGTTTTGTGATTTTTACACCCATTCACAAAAGGATCGCTGCACAAGACGTTGCACTGCCCATTGAGAGAAAAAAAACGGAGTTGACGTCAATTGATGTTATTGGCGGTATACAGTAGGCGTGTCCTTATCCGCCAGAATCCGTCTGCCTGTGGCTCGATCAAATCGTTACACCACCTGCGTCACAGCTTAGACATGGTTTTAGCGAGTCTACTTTTTGTCAACAAATTGCGAGATTCGCGAGGGGTGTAGCAGCTCAGATGGAATGCCCCATGAGGTGTAGCATGTCTACCAAATTCACAAACACACTAAAATAGACTTGTCCTGGCAAGAAGATGGAGTTGTGCCCATTTTTACACTGAGCGGACGGAAACCTGTCTAAAAATAGGGCCCTTGGTGTGAAAACTGGGCCTATTTAGTTGAAATGGTATGAATGGCTTTTGGGACTATAACTCAATCTTTCACAGGTTAGACTCCTTGAACCTTGTTTTTTTCCTTTTACCAAGACTTTTGTACACAAAGCAAGGGCCATAAGCGTCATGCTCGATTGAGTTTGGTGTGTAGAAACTTGACAGGACACAACCTCATCAAATATCATTTAGATTAACTTGAACAGAGAGGGTGAGCCATCAGGCCCTCTCAGGTTAGTGACCTCAAAAATGTTCTTCTGAATGAATGGATACAAAGTCCTTTAGATAGGCCTACTCCAAGATCTTGTACAAAGTCTTCACAGAATAGTTGCTTTTATTAACATAGAAAGCAAAGGTATAAACTCTGCAGCATCTTTATGCTCCGCAGGGTTGGCCATCTTTTAATCAATTGCTTTCAATGTTGCCCTTAAGCTTAAGTATGTTGATTCAGCCTCACCATTTTCATCAGCACTGAGCTGTTGTCAGCAGCAACCCCTTTGATGAATGCCTCTCGCCGCGCACATGCACAATTCCAAGGAACATAGTGGAGTCATTTCCATTAGAGTTCAAAAGAAGCTGAATATTGATGATTATATTTTTGGGCCTTGTTACCGTGAACCCATGTTTATCATGGGGGATACATTCCAAAATCTCCAAACAAACAATGTAGCGTCATGTAACAAAGTTCTACTAGCTTAATGCTAAAATATAATGTTAAATGACATAGATGTTAGCATAGACTTATTAGAAATTATAAGCCTTCAAACAACAACATTTTCACACACACGGACAACAACACATACAAACAGAATAAACCATGCTTAAAGGCATACTGTTGTTTTTCTGCTCTTTGGAAACAACAAATATTAAAATGGCGAAATGGCATAACATGGGGTGTTAAAAAAAAATCGATTGGGCAACATATCGCGATATTACAGCGCGCAATTCTTGAATTGATTCAATATGCGTCCGAATTGATATTTATTTACATTTTTTGATAGGAATATTCAACAAAATGTCTTACTTTGGGTTAGGTTTCACACGTTAAGCATGGAACAATGTTATGTTAATGGAACATTAAGCGTTAGTATTTTATTTAAATGATGTTCAAACATGAAACAGATTGCAACAGATTGTTTGTTAAATACAGTTATAAGCCCGAATTTTCAGATAAATAAATACATTTTCATACAAATCTTACACTGTACATGTACAAATTTACTGATGAATATTTTCTAAATTTGAATAAAAACTAATAATCACAATAATCAATTTATAGATTTGTATCGGGATTAATCGGTATTGATTCGAATCGTGACCTATTAATCGTGATACGGATCGAATTGCCAGGTACTAGGCAATTCACACCCCTAGGCATAACTGAAGGGATGTTCTCGTCTTCTTGCTCTTTATTATGCTGCATCTATCTATTCACTAAACTAACTTTGGACTCAAACCACATAAAAAAAAAAAATCACTCAAAAATCTGTCATGAGCCGTGATTTAGCGTGGGAACACTGTACCTCCACCCAGTTATAGGCAACGAATGCTTTTCAATGAGATCCATTCCTAAAAGATCTACAACCAAGTGCCTCCATTTACCCCTGATAAACTAGCAGTTGCATTCTAAAGTAATAAAAAACAACAAGTTTAATGTTGCTCTGAAACAAAAGCCTCCCAGATTGCATCACAAGATGTCAGCTTGTCCCCTGCTCTCATGAAGTAAAAAATAGCATCCCGTAGGCGTGATGGAGCAATGACAAGTTGATTTTCAGCCTGTGACAGCAGCTGACCTTAATGCCGTTCATCTCATCCACGGAAGGGCACAATTTATGTGCAGGGCCAAAGGAGGCGCGCCTTTTGCTCCCAGGGGGAAAGGACAGCTGTTAAAAAGCGAGCATTTTCCGGGGATGCACGCGCAGCGAGCTTACATGGATTCAAGTCGATGAGACAGAAGCTGCTTCAAAGAAAACAAATGGTGGCAAACTTTGCCAAGTGGAGGATGCAATCGCCCGTACACCCTCGGTGAGATTGGGAATCATGCAAAGTATATTGGCTTCCATTCCCATGAGCACTTTATCCATTCATCAATCCATTTTCCATAGTGCTTATCCTAATTAGAGTCACGGATGAGCAGGAGCCTATCCCAGCTGACTTCAGGGATGGGCAACTCCGGTCCTGGAGGGCCACTATCCTGCATGTTTTTTTGTTTTGTTTTAAATGTTTAACAGGGTTGTCAGTATCTGCTGAATGAAAGTGTGACTTTCGTAGTAACTTAGTTACTTTTAAAATCAAGTAATCAATAAAGTCACTAAATGACTTTTTAAAAGGGACATTCAATGATCCCTAGTGCCATCGAGTGGTGAACTAATAATTAATTAAAAAAAAAACGACTGTTTGTGTCAATAGTATGCAAAAAAAAAAAATGTTGTATTGCATCTTATATAATCGTAGGTCTAGTAATCAGTAATTATATTACCTGACTGTCTCACCTTACTAGAGCTGCCATGTTTCGCCGCCATCTTCCTGCTACGGATGCCCAAAGAACTCCTTCACGAATGTAGTTAGCCCGGGTGCTGCTTGCATCGAGTGTCGGACCCAATGGGTCGACCGCAGTTTACCTTCCACAGCTGGGGCCTGCATGTGGTCGTCACTGACTCCCGTGATTCGGGCCCGTCGCTTGTCACTTTCTGCTTTGCTCTCACAAGCTTTTACTAGCCACTCTTGTTAGCCATTCCAGCCTATGGCTCTGACTAACTCCCGCTAGCCGCTCTTGTTAGCTGCTCCGGCTAATTCCGGCTCGCTCGGTCTTTCGGCGTCGCTCGCTTCACAACGGCTGCCGAGTCGCCGTTGCTCGCCAAGATGCTCGTTTACTTACGCCAAATAAAAATTGGTGGTAGGCCTGTAAAATGTGGTCTCTCTGAGCCACCGTAGTGTACGTGCTCTTGCGTGCTTCTAATGCTATTATTTGACCACTAGATGGCGCTTTACACTGGGTCTTGAAAGAAAGTAATCAGTAGAGTAACTAAGTTACTTTTGAAAGCCAGTAATCAATAATGTAACTAAGTTAATTTTTCAAGGTTACACTGGTGATATGTTCACAAATCAGACCTTGACACTGAGCATAAGTTGGAGCAAACAATTTTTGCTTCTAAAACTGAATTATCTATATTCCATCATGAAGAGAAACATATTTGTGAAATAGTTTTATTGTCTTGACAGAAAGGCAGAAACTTAAAAAATTGTTAGTAGTACACTCGAGAGCAGTAGTTGTCAGGGGTGTGACACCCATGGGAATTGTGGGTGTTATAACTTGAGCATGTTTGGTTTGATTACTGAGAAAAAAGCAATGACATCATCGATTAGTTGAAGCCGACTCAACTCTAACATCACCTTAGCGTTGACTACAAACAATTTGAAGTCGTTCAACCGCTTGTTCGCATCCATGTGGGTGGCATAAAGAATTTTATTGCAGAAAAAAAAAAAGAATTTTATTGCACCAGGGAAATGCTTCCCGATGATGATAAACACTTTCAAGGTTTCACTAGCTATGCCGTAGTCTCACATGGCTTAATGCAGTACTTCAGAGGTGTATTTTTCCCTGATGTTTTGTTTGAATTACAAATCGTATGACCTCAGGGGTGTTCCACTGTATGTGTAAATACTGTAGTGTGAAGTGCCTTATGATGTCCTCATGGTGCTCTACCGAAGCGCTACAATAACCACATTTCAGCTTTAAATCAGCAGTCCTAGTAGTCGCCTACACTGTCCGCCTGGTTCAGGCACACATTTGCGTGAATGGTGACAGGATAACAAGCGCAGAGCTGCAGACAGTTTGGTGCAAGCTGTTAGGCAGGAGATGGATGGGCGGGGGTGATGAAAAGGCCAAGTTGTGTTTTCGGTGGGGAGGATGCAGCAAGATGTGTGATTCTTGTTTTGTGCTAACTCGCCGTGATTTGATGTGAGCGGCCTGCTTATGATGGATGCTATAATTGAAGGTTTACGCAGGGGGGAAAAACAACCAGACCTTGTGTGAATGTGTCGTCTATGTAGGCTACTGTATGTATTACAGAATACAAAGAGCTGTTTGGATTACATTTTCACAACACCGTGTTGCTTAGTAACATGGGATATGAATATCAGCTTTTCTTATTAGAGTGTGGAAATGTTTTTCCTGTCATGCCTGCAGCTGGCATTTAGACAAATGGATCCATATAAAGATAATACTTTGATTGAAACAGACGAATGGCTTTTCATAAATGCTAACCAAGATGAAATGGCAAAAGCTTGTTGCTAGCCGTGGTATCTGCTCGGCATGGGCCGATTACCGGTTTGACGATATACCGTGGGTTCAATAACTGCTAATACTGGCTGTCAATGGTGACGGTGTAGAGGGGACATCTAAGCAGTGTGCAATATGATTGGCTACTTGCAGAGTTGAGTAAACAACAAGAAAGAAAAGAAAGACAACATAAGTAGCCCACGAGTCTGTTCTAAAATTATCTGACCAGTGATGGGACACTGTGACTTACTAAAAATAATTTGTCATATCATTCTTTTTTTGTTAATTTGTTCATTTATTTCAGGCACCAATCAACAAATTATCAATTTTTCCAAACAATACTCAACTAAACCTAGCCTGAAAAGGAGTGGGAGGAAGAAAAACCTATTTATTTATTTAAATTAAACATGAAAAGCATTTCTTCTGTACCAAATATTCTATATTTTCTTGATTAAATGGTTTGGTGAATGAATGAACGAATGAATGAAATAGATTGTGTTTAATTGAGAAAAATGCAGTTTTTATTAACCCATTATTTAGAGATCTAATGTTTATACCGCGTGATATTTTATCCCACGGTTATCATATCGTCAAAATTTGATATCGGCCCATGTCTAGACTAACTCGAAGCTTAGCTGCACACTTGTGACAGGCAGTTACACTTCTTATCCTTAACTTAATACTGCATGTTCTGTGTGGGAACTTTAATAATGAATCAAGCTTAAAATTTTGAGGTTCCAGTGTATTCAACAACTCTCCCTCCTTTTTTTCCTCTTTGTCAAGGCCTGCCCGGGGCAACTTCTCAGGGTCCTCCTGGCTCTCCGGGGCCCCGTGGACCTACAGGGACGTGTGACCCCAGCGACTGTCAACCACGTGAGCCCGTTGCGGCATCCAGCCATCTTGCTCCGAGCTCACTAGTGAAGCCAGACACTGTCCGCAGCAGGAAAAGAGGGACAGCGTGATTGGTGTCCTGCATTGGGTCTACCCCAACACTCGGATACAGTAGGGGCCTTTTTTGTGACATTGCTAATGGGCTTGTTTTGAATGCAAAATCATTTTTTTGCAAAGCTGTACTTTTGGGTTAGGTCTTGTTTTTACCCGCCCCTCTTCCCTGCTGTGATGTAATGCATTCCTTGTCAACTCTCATTACGTCTCTCAAGGCCGTGAAATGACTTTGTTTAGTCACTTTCAGCCCCGTCGGAATAACGTGATCTTAATTATTTGTTTGCCTCCTTAATTGACACGCCTTGCACCCGTCTGTTCTCATTCAGATAAGCAGTCGCGCTCGTAGAAGGTACACCACGCATGTGTTTGCGTGTGTTTTCGAAAGACGACGAAGAATGAGATTAGCTGAATGTTTGTTTCATGTGCGCCTTTGAGAGAATTAGGAGCCCTTTACTTCTGTCAACTACGCGGCGGTCTTCGTGTTGAGCCGTCGCCCTGTGGAACTCCTTGTTATCAGACTACTGCAGAGCCTGTGGGTGACCTATCGCATTTAAATAATAGTCCGATAATAGAAGTGTGTTTGAGAGAGAGAGAGAGAGAGAGAGAGAGAGAGAGAGAGAGAGAGAGAGAGAGCAAACATTTAAAACAAAAATTCCCCTTGAAACAGAATCCAGCGCCTTATGTAGAACCAAAGTGCATCCACTGTGTCTGATATAAAATTATTTATTTTTGTGGCGAGATCTTAAAGAATGTATTAAAAGAGCTCTTTTTTTCTGGAATGTGGATTAACCCATTTTTGTATGTGTGGGGATATCTGTGGTTAATTATAAAGTGATTTGCATCGTGCATGATAATCATTTTAAGAAAGAAACTAAATATGAATATGTCTTCCCATTTACTGGTACAACATCAGTCTTTAAATAGCTTTGCCATAGCAACTGGCTAAAGAAAAAACAAACAAGGGAAAACACATTGAGGGCAGATTGATATACATGAAAATAATTTGCTGTCCTTTGTTTAAAATATTTCATGAGGATTATAATCTCACTTTACGTTAAAAGGAGACTCAGAACTCAAAGTAGAAATAAATTTAAAAAAACGTTATTTTAGTAAAATTATAGATTCATTCTCATAATATGATGACTTAATTCTCATAACTTTTTTGTAATCATTTTTCCATTCTGTTACAGCGCTTTTCTCGTAAACTTTTGACTATAAACATTGCATAATATTGCAATTTAATCAATTCAACACTTGATTTAAAATGACTGTATTGTGATAATTTTATTTATTTATTTACAGTGTCCCTAGCGCTCCTTCATACACTTTAATCCTTCTCTTGCCTTTACTGTATGTGTAAATACTAGGATAATGAGTGATGAGTCTTTTTTGCATGTGCATTTTGTTTCTGGCTAATGGGGCTTGTAATGGGACCTGATGATGTAATTACACAAGCAAGTTATCATTTTAACGACGTGTTAAGGTTCTCAGTCGTATATGATTAGAAAGGTTGCTGCTTTGTGTGCCTTAGTTGATTTAAAGTGTTGTGTTGTGTTTACATGGTGTTTGCAGATGATGATTCCTCTGGTGTATTTCTATATTTTTGCTTTTCAACTGCGCCAAAGTAACCTCTGCACACAATTTGTTTGTGAATTATACGCATCTCTACTTGACATGTTGACACTATATATATATATATATATATATATATATATATATATATATATATATATATAGTGTTCCCTCATTTCTTGCAGGTGTTACGTTCCAAAAACTACAGATAATGGAAATCCGGGTTAATTTTATTTTTCATTAATTATATATATATATATATATATGTATATATATATATATATATATTTACAAACCCTATTCCCCAAAAATTGAGACACTATACAAATTGAATAGAACATAGAGAACAGGTCAAAAGTTTAAAGTGAGAAAATGTATAATTTTAAGGGAAAACTATGTTGATTTCAAATTCCATGGTGTCAACAAATCTAAAAAAAAGTCAGGACAAGGCCATTTTCACCACTGTGAGGCATCCCCTCTTCCTTTTACAAAAGTCTGCAAACGTCTGCGGATCGAGAAGATTGTTCCAGATTCTCTGAATCTTTGGATGATGTTATTCATTGTAGATGATGATTACTTCAACCTTTTTGCAATTTTTCGCTGGTAAACACCTTTCTGATATTTCTCCACTATCTTTCGGCACAACATTGGAGGAATTGGTGATTGTCTACCCATCTTCACTTCTGAGAGACAGTGCCACTCCGAGAAGCTCTTTTTATACTCCAATCAAGTTGCCAATGGACCTCATTAGTGGTAACTGGTCTTCCAGCTGTTTTTTCCAGCCTCTTATTGCTACCTGTCCCAACTTTTTTTAGATTTGTTGGCACCATGAAATTGATATATTTTCTCAGTTTAAACTTTTGACCTGTCATCTATGTTCTATTCTGAACAAAATATTGAAATTTGGCACTTATTCACAATTTGTATAGTGTCCCAACTTTTTGGGAATTGGCTTTGTATTATATATGTTTTTTTGTTTTGGTATGATTTTTAGTTTATTATTAATGCTTTTTCATTCATCATAATATATGTTCATTTTTCATTCACAGTCATTTTTTCCATTAAAGTATTTTTTATTTACTTATTATACAATGCACATTATATTATTTTTTGGTTATTCTAAATGTTTTTTTGTTCATACTATATATTTTTTAATTTATTATATATGTTTTAAGGCTAACACCTCACCACACACTTTATACGCGCACTTTTCTTGATAGGCGTTAACATTTTCTCACATACTGTATCTCTTATTTCAACACAGTAGGCCTATACACTCTCAGTGTTCAAACCTGTTTGGATTTTAAAATAATAACAATAATAATAACAATAAAATGGATTTCTCATTGAGAAATTTATTTGAGGAAAAAAAATATAACGGCGACCGATCCATTTTTTCCGCCCGCTTTTTTTTTTTCCTTAAAAAAATTAATAAAAATAGTAATTAAAAAAAACACACACACAACAACAACAACAACAAAACAGCGGTTAGAAATGACACTAATTTTAATGACGATGATACGGAGCTGCAAATTTTTGACCGGGAGGCTCGGGAGCCAGTCTGGCGGTCTAGGTATGACAAACTTGTCGGAAGTCGATCCGCAGCTCATACGCAGCCGGTGTAATACGTACAAGCTGGAAATGGAAACAAATCGGCGGAGCGGATCCACAGTGCACTTGCATGCGGTGTAATCTAGGGGCGAGCCATGGGGCGGTGGCGGACGCACGAGTGTTTCAGGGCATAAAATTGGAAAACTGTCGGGCCTCTATCTCCAGGTAGCAAATACACCGTTAGAAAGGTCTTGTCGAGACGAATCCGAAGATGCCCGTATGTCACTGGTAGGACGTAGGACTGGGGAGATACGGGCGGCCAAAGAACTCCAGAACACCGAGGATTTTCAAAACGTTACCCCGGCGGTTGACATCCCAGGTAAAAATCCGTCGTTTGTTGGCCCATTATCTCTTAATTTTAATGATGAAGATACGAGGCATGACACGTAAACCCATTTTGACCGGGACCGCATCGCCACGGTGCCCCCAAAACTCCATTCGATCCCTCGTGGCCCGCCCCCAAAATTGCACGCTGAAATAAATCCGTGAAACAGCGAGGCCGCGAAAAATGAACCCACGAGAAATGAGGGAACTAATATATATATATATATATTTATTTATTTATATATATATATATATATATATATGTGATACACATGGGGTATATCAGATGTCAAGTAAAGGTCATTATAACCACATTGTTTCCCCACCCTTCCATTTTGTCCTTCGGTGCTAAATGTTCACGCCACTCTTTGAGGAAATACGACAAACACTTCCATTATTTGTTTTGTTTTTGTTTTAATTGGGTGCTGCTGGAAAGAAAGTTGAACTCAAAGGCTTTAATTTCAAATATGTCTTGTTATGTTTAATATTGTACAAGCATTGTGACTGTGAGTTTCTAACTGGAATTCACATTTTGTGATCATGTTTCTTCTTTCTTCCAAGTCTCACTTCAAAGAGCATCACATCCTACACAAAATGTGTATTTTTTTGTTCTTAAAGCATGCTTGTTTGGTCATCAACTGGGTTGCATCTTTTTTAAGCATTTTTCATTCATGAGTCTACAGAGCCCCCTGCTGGAATATAGTGAAAGTGTTCAATGTAGGAGAAGGACTTTGGGCAAGAGCCCTTCTATTGGCTTGTGGTTTTGTCATCATGTTCTTCTTAATGGGCTCCCCTGTGAGACAATAAAGCTGACCTTGATCGAATTCTGATGGCATGAAAAGTAATCTGAACTTCTTGTTTTTTCCTCTGTTATACTGATGAGAGCTTCTCGTGTGTGTACACTTAATATTCATGTGACTTGAATTTAGCTGAGATAACGAGGGAGGACTGAAAAGTGGCTCCTGATGTCACAGCTCACTTCACCAGCATTTCAGTGCACATCTATTTAACTGTAAGTAGAGCGCAAACACAAAGGCGTGTATTTGTTGTTGCATCATTTATCGGAAACGCTGGCTTCATTTCAATCAACTGCTTATCTTCTTGTCATGTTGGTTTTTTTTTACTTTTTCATCCCCCACATGTAAAGTTATCCTGTAAACACTTATGTCATGTAATCTTGTGAATAAACTTGTAATGAGGGGAGTATGGATCAGCATATCAGCATGCTCTCTCAGATTAAAAATGTCTGCCTGCTGCTCTCCCAGAAACTCTGTTTATAAGCTGGTGTCGTACTGAGTGTCCTTTTGTCCTCATTTTTGTTTGCTTCGATATCTACCTCACTCTGTTCGACACGTGATTAGCTATTTGGGAAAACTTGTGATGTTTTCACACTAAATCGTGTGTGTTTAATTTGTATGTGCTTATCATGAGCTGAATTTCTCTCTGGCATGTTTTTTTTTTCAACATTTTCTTGATCTGAACTGACATCTGCCTTACTTGTGTGCAATAAACGTTATACAGTGCTTTATTTGTGACAGTGTTCATTTCATGAACTAAGCAGAGCTAAACTAAAAGGAGCTTTATAAAACACATTAACACAATGTCCAGTTTTGAAGGGATTTTTTTTTAATGAATCTTCAATTAATAGCCAAAAATTAGCATACAGAATAAATAAACACAGTTTTGTGTGTTGTTTTTTTATTTGTTACATTAATGACCATTGCGCTCATCATTATTAAAATATACTGTTGTCGTCCTGTACAATGAGGCAAAAATGTCACATCAGTTTGTTTTGTAGGAAAATAGTTAACCACAACTCAAACTCTTTTTTTGTTTTTACAGATTTACAACAAACACTGAAGTCAGTGTGACACCCTCTGTCCTTTTTATTTCTAACTGCAAAGACTTTCTTTAGAGTCATAAAAAAAAATTATTTTGTCTTTGATAAATTACCACATACAACACAAAAACGCACTTCCTGATCCGGATTTATTTGTGAGGAAATGGAGGGGTTTTTTTTTACTTGAGGAGGAAAGTGAGGTGAACAATCAGGACACCTTGCTGGGAATATAAAAACATCAATCCGGGTAGACAATAAGAACACGTGGTAGATTTTGGCAACACATAAAAATTGTGTGTTTTTATGGAGGCGGGCACCTTGTGGCGGAGCTTTTCAAGACAAGACTAGAGGTTAATGGAGGGAAGGCACCACAAACCCCTGAGATGAAACATGTTCTAATCCAATAGTCTCTGTCTCTCCCAGAGTGGCTTTTAGTTCCTTGGAGGTCCCTTCACCTCCGGCTGAGCGCCCGGTGACAGGTTGCAAGAAGATGGGTCGCAGTAACCATTAGGACCAGCTGGACCGGGAGGTCCAGGTACACCGGGCTGTCCTGGAAGACCCGGAGGTCCCCTCTGCCCATCGCGGCCGTCCTGACCATAACCAGGTTTGCCAGCCTCACCTACAGGTACATGTGTTTTTCGTGTTAGCCTCCACATAGCCTGTAATATTTAAGTGTGAAAATGTAACGTTTACTCACCAGGGAGTCCTGGAGGTCCTTGCTGACCTTTGGATCCTCGCACTGTGGGACCGCGGGAGCCTCTGTCGCCCATTTCGCCTGCATGCGACAAACATTATAACGATGATGCCAAACTACTTACCAGCTTCGAGCTAGATACAAAGCACTATTTATTTATTTTTTAATTCACTAAACCAATTTGCTGCTTTTTGCTATGGAACTATGTTGAAGTGATGCGAGGAACTTTATTTAAACAGACAATTTACCTATCTAATAGGGTATATGCCACGGAGGAGGCGGGACCCCCCGTCCACAGTCTTACATCATCCTTTATTAACCAGGAAGTAGCCTAGTGCTCACTATTTATTAACAAATAAAGCAAATACAGTATACCATCTTTTTTTTTTCCAGTTTTGTTAAAAAATTGTGGTTTCTCGTTTTGAAATGTGTACTTGAAATGCATACTGCAGAATGTAAAATTAGTAAGACTCCATCAACTTAAGCTGACCTTTGTGAACCCGGATATCGCCTTTAACTAACGTGGATGAATGGACAAACAAGGCTCAAAAGTATTTTCAAAATTATTATTATTATATTATTTTTTTGTGCTGGGGTTGGCATTTGAGTCTCAGAGGAACTTGGACCCGACGCTAGAATGGAAAATGGTACAGTCCTGCATACCATAATTTAAAAAAAAAAGAAAGTTTTATTAATGTTAAAGAATTGTGTTTTCTCTTTTAAATATGTGCCCTAGAATTTAAAAATAGCGGTACTCCATGAACTTAAGCCAACCTTTGTGAACCAGGAAGTAGCCTTTTAGCTAACACATGGATGGACAAACTCTCTGCTCTAAACTACAAGTATTTTCACGGATCCCCCCAACCCCCAAGAGGGCATTTGAGTGTAATAGGAACTAGGAACCAACCCTAGAATTAAAAACAAACAAACAAATTGTACAGTTCTGCCAGTCCTGCTAGTCCTACAGTCCATTAAACAGGAAGTAACCTTTTTGAAAGTTATCAATACTCAAATACAAATACAGCGCGCTGTCATTTGTTTTTTGTTTGTTTGTTTCACTTTTAGTAGATTTTCTCTTTGTGTCATATGAGTCCAAATGCAGCGTTTTCACTCGCCCCAAGACAATTAATAAATGTGGTACGGTCTCGCTGTTTAACGTAATAGTCCTCAAACCAGGACGTAAACTGCAAGCAAGAGGGCACTCAAAAATGTTTTTCACTTGCAAGTTGCATCTTATTTTCTCTTTTTGCTAGTCAAGTTGCAATGGGACCATTTTCTCCACCCTAATTAAAAATGGTTTGGCGGCCTGCTGCTCAGCAGACAAATGAACATAATTGCTTAATTACATTTCATCTTGGTAGAAGTTTGCACTCTAGTTACCTTTGTGTCCTTTTGCTCCAAGTTGCCCTGGAGGGCCTTTGAGCCCAGGAAGGCCTCTTGTTCCTCCCTGTCCTGGGAAGCCATTGTCTCCTGGAGCTCCAGCAGGGCCCGGGAGTCCGGGTTTGCCAGGTAAGCCGACCGCACCAGACTCTGGTCTTCTCAAACTAGCAGCCAACTGGGCCAGTTGTTCTATTGGAGTGAAAATCATGAAAGAATTAAACCAGCGAGTTCATGACAGGCACTGTTGTTTTTGTTGGCAGTAAGCCTCATGAAGATGTTCTCGACACTCTTGTGGGTTCAATTTAGAGTGAAGCAGGGACTAAAGTTATGGAAATTCTTAAAACTTCTCCTGCCTTTCAACAAAACCCTCAGTAAATTCAACAGAGAAGAGACTCTACTTTTTAATACAACAATGAGCCACAGAAAATGTATGTTCACGGTGCAAATGATCCAATATTAATCTCCTGTGATTCTGTGCTGCCTGATATCTTGCACTTCCCTGGGTCTTGCTGAAAATTCATGCAGTGCATGCAGCCTGACTGTTCTTTTTAAACATTGCCTTCCCTGGCACTGACTCTCTGTGCTCTAAGCGGAGGAGTGGAGGTCTGCTGGAGGTGTAATTAATTTTTCAGCAGCTCGGCTATAAAAAAGTAATGACTCTAGGAGATGAGTTTGGAAGACACAAGAGCAAAAGAATAAAGAGAACAGAGGTTGCATCTTCCGCTGGAGCATTTCTTCCGAGGCGAACAAGGAGATCTTTCATCCATCAAATAAACAAAGACTGAAGCTTATTTCATGTTTTGCTTATGAGCCCTTCTCTTTCCTCTGTGTGAACTGTGTAGCATTGAGCAAGCGTTCTGATCAATGAGAGAGCAGAAGGCCAGCGCTACGCTAGGTGAGCGAGTGTAAGCAAGCATTGCGGCCGAGATTCAAGTCATAAATGAGGCACAAGGGGATGATGAATGGGGTCATCACTTCTTCTTACCTTGCATGACTCGCATGCAGACCTGCCTGATGTGCTGGTCGCTCGGTTCTTTACCCTGAAACACAAACAGTAGCAGAGGGATGCAAGACACTAGAACACTTCACCATCCCAGTTTGAGCAAAGATTTTCTTTCCGATTTGTAGTTTATCACCATGATTGCATTTAAGGACTTTTCAGAGAAGGGAAATGAATGGCTTTTGTTCATCTCTAAATGGAATTTTTTTTCTTGTCATGTCAATGAGGGGTCACTGGTTCCACAACCTGAACCACACTTTTACCAACCTTTCTCAGTAACATTGAAAACCCAAATCCACATTAAAAATTGAGCCTAAGCCTACTGGAATTGACAACATTGACACAGTCAAACCTCAAAACTGTCTTCTTGAGAGAGAAATAAATCAAGAAAAATACCAGTGACTCTCAAAGGGGCATTTCTTTTAGTAGTTCAATTAAAACTGTACTACAGTGGATTTCTTTGAATTTTAAAATATTTTTTAAAATGTTTTTTGTGTTATTGAATCTATAGCAGCGTTTATTGATGACTCCCCCATCCATCAATTATATTCCAATTTTCGCTATTGGGGATTCACTGTACAATATAAATGAGTTTCCTTTCTCCAAGATGTCAACAATATTCCAATGTATCAAGATAGATTTTTGATTTTATTCAAAATGCCAACAATAAATGCAGAGTTTTCCCTTTTCATTGTACTCATAAAGATGAAATGATGAACTGTAGCTACTTTTTAAGGAGAGTGTACTATACTCTACCTACCGCAGGACCTTGTGTTCCTCTGGTGCCGGGTGGACCTCTGTTCCCCTGCATGCCTCGTGGTCCAGGTGTGCCAGGCGGACCCTCAATTCCGGGCTGGCCTCGACCTCCCTCTGGACCTCTTCTGCCAGGCTCGCCGGGGTTTCCATTCTTGACAAGTAAAACATAGCCGAGCCATTGAATTAAGCAGTTATCAGCATATTCAAAGAAATGCCAAAACAATAAAACTGTGACACACCTCTCCCTTTGCGCCACCTTCTCCAGGTTCCCCCTTCAAAACAAGCGATATATCATCAAATATAGAAACACCATGCATTGTATTTTCTTGGGATTTTGCAGTGAAAATAATTTGTTTATATTTGCATAAGAACGTACATTATCTCCTCTCTCTCCAGGGTTGCCTTCATCACCTTGTGGACCCTGAAAAAATGTGTAATCATTTTTTGGGGTTAAGTATCATTATACCGCATACATGAAATAATCATTTCATATGAGGATTTCATACCTGCTCTCCCTTGGGCCCTCCTTCTCCCCGCTCGCCCTGTAATCAAGAAGACAAATGAGCATTGCTGCAGGTGTGTGTGTGTGTGTGTGTGTGCGTATGAGTGCATATGTGTGCGTATGTATGTGCGCATTAGTCCTCAGCATAGGGAGCTCTGTGTTGAGTAATAATCATCCAAACAATCGTCTTTCTGAGATGGACTGTGATGATTTTCTTACCCTTTCTCCTTTCACTCCAGGAACGCCAGGAGGGCCCGGAACACCAGATAGACCAGGATCACCTTTGGGTCCCTATCATAAACCCACAAGTACATTTTAAAGTTGTTGTTGTTGTTGTTGTTTTTAAGAGAATGTAAATATAGTAGTTGATGGTTAAAAATAAAAGTGGGTCTATGTATGCTTCTAAAATTAGATAGCAAGACATAATAATACATAATTGGATAAGAAACTAAAGCCTGTAACCCACAGAGAGAGTGAACATTGATTATAATTTGTGCACGTTTTAACTTGTACATTTAAACCCGTATCCCACTGAGGGTCAAACATTTGCGGCGCTATAGCGAATGTTGATTTCACATCAGGATTCGTCAGGGTTCATTCAAGTTCACCAAATGTTTGCCGAGAGTTTTCATGGTCTTTCTTGTCACAAGGAATTTTTTAACATGCAACAAGAAAGACCATTAAAACTCAAGGCAAACATTTAGCAAACGTTTGTAAACTTGAACGAACCCTGATGTGAAATCAACATTCACTATAGCGCCTCAAATGTTTGACCCTCAGTGGGATACGGGTTTAAATGTACAAGTTAAAAGATGTGCACAAATTATCCCAAATAAAAATTATCTATTATTTACATTATTTAAGATGTAAAAAAAAATCTGATAATAAATTTATTATAAAAATGTTTTTAAATGAAATAGGTGCCTTAATTATATATATTTTTTATTAAATGGATGTCTTAATTTTTACTTTAACCTCATGTTTCTAAAAAATGAGAGGAAACCAGAGTATCTGCACTGAAATGTAAGCAAAAACAATTAAAAGTACTTCTGCAATGCAGGAATTGTTGTGAAAACTTTCATTAGCATTATATGCTGAGCATTAATTATTTACAAGAGTGCATACAATGTCTTCCGGTGGCTCATGTCGTGAACTTTTAGCGCAGTTAATAACGCATGGCAGCCTATCTTCAGTTTGTCTCTTATTTGATCTCTGCGGCACTGTGAGGAATGTCAGGAGAACAGTGGACCCTTTCAGCCTGTTCTCCCCTCTCTGTGAAAGTAGACCTCAAGTGAGATCCTCTCGATGATACCAATGTCTGCTAGGAAACAACCGCCAGGAAGAAACCTTCTCAGGCTTTATTTGTTTAAAAGCTACAGGATCTGACATTGTAATATGTTGAATAAAATAATTCAATTATCCCCAATATGCCCGGTGGTATCTCACTGGGTTCAACAAAATAAATTACATGAAATTGAATACTATCAATAGCCTCTAAATGTTTTCAATAAAATAGTATGAAATAAACGCTTCTATATAATAGCTGTATTAGCAAATATCTTACCCTGGAACCAGACTTGCCAAGTGGACCCACTGGGCCTTTTTCTCCCGTGTCTCCCTACAAACAAAGAGGCGGATTCACAATAATGAAGGAGGTCCTTTGACTTTTAATCTAATTAAAACTATTAAAATGAAACCAGGATGAATACTCACGGGTTCACCGATGGGTCCAGCGACTCCAACCTCACCTTGTTCCCCGCGCTCACCCTATACAGAAAAAGGTCAGAGTTGTTTTGTGTTTCGTATCTGTCAGGTCAATATAATACAAGTCATGCTGGATAACAACTTGGCGTGCTATACCATTTTCCCGGTTGAACCCATTGTTCCAGGCAAGCCTGTTTGACCGAAATCTCCCTAAAGTGTAAAAAGCAGTTCAAATGTGACAAATTTAATTTAGAAAACAAATGCAAGAAAAAACACTTTGTATATAATTGTGAATCAAACCAGCAACCTTTGAGCCACTCTGTCCTTTCGGTCCAGGTGAGCCAGGCAAACCCTAAAACACACAGAATAAGATCCCAAAAACATCTTCAAAAGGAAATTCGCCTCACTGTTTCCACACACATGGATAAAGAATATTTGTCTGAGCTATTGGCCCAAATAAAGCGGCTTAAAAACGTCTTGATCACAGCGCCCTCGAGGTTTAATTTGGGTGACGACTTTAACACCGACACAATCTTGGCTAAACAGTGTCACAGTCGAGTTGAGTCCCATTAGTGCCTTTCATTAAGCTCCTCACACATTAGAGGGCGGGAAAAGCGCTGCTCGCACACTTGTGCCCGGGAGAACGTAATTACTGTCTCGTAGCGTATGTGTGTGTGCCTGTGTGTGTGTTTAATACCATGTTTCTTTTGGATGGCTAAGATCACAAATGATATAATACAACAGAATTATCACAGGGAGAAGTTGGCGTTTTAACTCTTTGGGGGTCAAACTTACAGAAAGTCCCTGAGGGCCGACCTCTCCAGGAAGTCCATTCTTTCCAATTCCTCCCTGGAGGGAAAACAAACAATGAGGAAGGTCCGATTGTAACACATGCTTTATGGTGATAATACGCAAGAGTTGGAGTGCTACCTTTGTTCCCGGCATGCCTGGAATACCCTCACGGCCATCTACACCTGGTAAACCCTGGTGGGAATGGTAAAATAAGCCACAATAAATGGAACCTTGTTTGAAAAAATAATCATACTCACAGAGTCTCCTTTGGGACCTGGCAGACCTGTGATGCCTCTTGGCCCTTGTAAACCCTGAACAACAAAACCTTCTGTCAGATTGTTCAAACCAACCTTATTTAAAGACTGTAAGGTTGCTGATGATGTGCCAACGTACCAGTTCACCTTTAGGCCCAAGCTCACCCATCACACCTCGTTGGCCTTGATCACCCTGAAATCGTATAGTAATGTCCAGTATTGGGTAATCGTAGCACAATACAAAAGTAATGCAAGTACAGCAATTGGCACTTTTTAGCCATGAGGCAGTGATGTTAGACATGACATTGTAATTCAATTTCGGTAATATTATAATAGTGTAACCCTTTCCGTCCCTGGTCTGTAGTTGTTTAGGTGAGAGTAACTTAAAAAGAAACTGACAGGGTAACAGTTTAGAGACAGTATTGTTCATGCAAGGCAAGGTAAGTTGGTGTGAAAACTATGCAACAACTTGTTGACAGACAAAGGCCTCTCTACGAGGCATCTTTAATTTTTGAATTCCAAGAGAATGATACCATTTGTGGCTGGGGTGTGCCTCCAACTTGGAAGCTAAATAGTTTGGGTTTCCACACCAATTTAGGCCGATGCAGTCCTAACCAAGTTGATAAAGCCTACTCAGATGAAAAACATCTTTTAGGGCAAACAGAGCAGTCCAGTTGCGATCAATTGAGAATTGCCTTGAGAATTACCAGTGTTGTTACTTTTTGTTAGTAACCTGCCCTGTCTCGACTGATTATGTCATATGCAAGACTGTGGACATATTGGAACATGTAATATAAAAAGTGTAAAATTAAGGAATATGTGGAATACCATGGACTACAGATGCAAATTAGTAACTGTTGCTAGAATCAAAAGGGCATTATGTGCCTTGCATTGTACACTGGAGTCTACCAGAACCTCTAATCAATTAACTATTTAACAGATCAGTCTTTGTACATTTTGTGTCCATATTGTCTCTTTTAAACACGTACAGATGCACCACCAACACCCTGAGGACCTGGATCTCCATCAGGACCTCGAGCCCCCTGTCAGACAGCAAAATATGAAAGGTTACACATTTTGTGATTGTTCAACTTAAACTAAAATAAAAACGGATTGGTCAAAATTAACCAAAATTGGGTCAAAAAGGGTCAGACCCAACTTTGTGGGTAATTTATTTAACCTCAAAAATGGGTTTCTTTGCGGGTTATTCATTTTTTTAACCAACATTTTAGGTTAAATAAGATTTGGGGTCTTTTCATTTTTATACACAATTCAATTGGGTCCCAAAAAGTTAACTCACAAATCAACCCAAACAATTGGGTTGCTTTGTGGGTTATTCATTTAATTTGACCAGACTTTTGGGGTTTATTTTTGACACATTTCAATTCGGTAATTCAATTTACACAAAAAGTTGGGTCAAATGAATAACCCACAAAGCAACCCAAAAATTGTGTTGTTTTGTGGGTTATTAATTAAATTTACTTAAAAACTTGGTCCGGTACATTTTTTTATCCAATTTGGGTTATTTTTGACCCAGCTGGTTTTAGAGTGTAAATATTACAGAAGAGAAAAAACACTAACCCTCTCTCCCTTAGTTCCCATCATTCCTGTGGCACCACGGATGCCCTGGGCACCCTGGAATAACACACAGAGACAACGGGTGAGTGAAATAAAAGCGGGCATGACCACAACACACACTCAAAGCAACATAAATAGTCAATCTCACCGTCGGCCCTTGTGTGCCGACCTCCCCTTGACCCCCTTGCTCTCCTTCCTCCCCCTAGGAGCAAACACAACAACACAAACAACATCAGCAGCAAAACATAAAAAGTCACACCAGTGATGATGCCTCTCGGTTGCACAAAGACTGGGGATCGTGTGAATGTGAAAACAAGAACAGTAATTCTGTTTTAAATTTTTGTTAAGCTGATTATTTAACTCTAATTTGTTGCCCCGCTTAGCTAATTACAAATAAATAATGTGCTGACTCTGCACTAGATACGGAGGAAAGCTTTCGGGGGTTTCAAGCACCACAGATTTTGTGTAATTAAAAAGGCAATTTGTTCTTTTAATTACGGGTAATAGAAGTGGCTATTGAAAGACGTAAACAACACAGAGCGGATAATGAACCAATGCACAACAACAAACAAGTGAATGTCATGAAACAAATCAGCATGTTTCTACATCACAATGCAGATGAATGATCAGTTCTAAAGGGAAAACATTCATTTTCTTCTACTGGCAACTTCAGAAAGAGTGAATAGCTAAACTTATCATCTACCTTTGTTTGCATGATAAATGGTTATAAATATGTTTCCAGAGGCCTCTAGCTTTGTATGGAGCGTTTATAGTCCACTTAGTGAAGCATATTGTGAACTGTAGACCTGAACAAGATGGAAACTGTCCCAGCTTATCGTGCGGTCATTTTATTGTTACCAGCAAATGGTTCTGCATAAGCAGGCAAAAGGTCCCTGAAATGGCTCCACTTTAGTCAGTGACAGACAACATCATTGTGAGGTTGATGGTGAATCATATCCTGCACACACAGAGATCACCTCATTTCCATTTTTATAGTGTATGAACGCATTACAGGGGAGAAGGGCTGCTTGAACATCATTTCAAATAAATCACGCTGGCTGCGTCGCGAGCTTTCAGAGGCATTACACGAGCGTGTCTGGCCTCTTTCTGACAAAGAGCAGCGCAAAATATGCTTGCCTCACACTGTGGAGTGAGATTTTCCTAACAGGAGGGTTCAGACATAATCTGTTAGGGAATGTGTGCGGCATTTATGCGCCTAAATCTCACTGGGATGAATCACCTGCATGGAATATTTGAACAATGTATACCTTGTGCCCTTGTTTGCCTGGTATCCCTGCTTCACCTTTTACACCTTTGTGGCCCTGGGGAAAAAAGCACAGAGGAAAAGCAATTACTGCAGACTTTTAATTTTAGAAAACCTAGAAAGTAATCCTTTTCCATGACAGTCTGGTAAAAATAGATTTAACATATAGAGAGTATACAGTACTGTATATTTGAGGTGACTAGTGGAGGCCCCATTTTTAAAGTTAGGGTCATTGCCCCTCTGCTATCATAGACACAAGATTCTTGTCTTTAAATCACCTTCATGCCAGGAAGGCCAGGATGTCCAGAGGTTCCGGGCGGACATGAGTTGGGACACTAAACAGCAGCAGAAAAATCATCAATTTGAAAACTTCACAAAATTTAAATATCTTTCTTTTCATTTTGACTGGTTTTACCAGGTCGGCGCTGCCCAGCATCCCAGTTGTCCCCTGCAACAAAAGAGAAATGTTTAATACTTAGAAGACACGACTCATCTAAACGGTTCATCTCAATCTTTTTGAGGGTTCAAATTAAAGAGGCCACTTACTCTGGGGCCTGTTGGTCCACGAGGTCCTTGCGGCCCTCTCACACCCATCGGCCCCTGTTGTCAACAAATGTGTACAAAGTCAGATCTGACAATTTATATACATCAATTTAATCCCGGTTCTGCTTCTATTTGTCTAATGTGCCAGTGTCACTTAATTGCTGTTTTGTGGTTTCTAACTATCTTAGTTTTATTGTTGTTTCTCCTGTGTTTTGCATTGCCCAGAAGGCCATCTATATATGGATAACAAAAAAGCTAAGTAAACAATAAGGTGTTGTTAATCATGCACACATTGTATGGATTGTTCAATTTATTTGCATCATGGCGATGCAACCCTTCTTTTTTTTTTTACAATCATATATTGCATGTGCCCCCACTAGTCTAAAACGGAATTCTGAATAATATTGAGTGTGCGGAATATGAATTAAGCAGCAAATCCAACCATCTCAGAGAACGGCCATTTTGCCACTTGCTGTCAACTGAAAGTGACATCACAGTTGCTCAGGGTTCAGGTAGGGACCAATCTCGGCTCAGTTTCAGAAATTGGTCATTACCTTTGCCCTGAGCAATTGTGATGTCACTTTCAGTTGAGCGCAAGTGTCAAAATGGTTGCCCCCTGAGATTGATAAAAATTGAAGTAAAAATGGATTGATTTTAGCTAGGGTTGTCAATTGAATGCATTAATTAGATTAATTAATTATGCTGCAAATTAACACGTTAATTTATGCCGTTGACGCTAGAAGTCCCATAGCCAAGCCATTTGGCTTTTCTACATAGAAAGTGTCTTAGTTAGTTTTAGTTAGTTTAGAACAAAGACTATTAACAAGAACACAGTGATTTGTATCTTGTGTAAAAAAAATAAATAAATAAAAAAAATAAAAATCCTGTAATGTCCTACAATTGAAATTCTTTATTTGGGCACTTTTAGCAGATATGAGATTAAAATTGATTAATTGGATTGATTAATTGGATTAATTAATTACAATTCATGTAATTAATTAAAAAAATAATTAATCACAATACCGTATTTAGTGGAGGCACATATAACATATTATTGTAAAGATCATTTTTGAGTTGTCTTCCCCTTAAAAATGGCATGAATGGCATTCTGATGCAAACAATGATAGCCAAAGGGTAACATCATCTGCAATAAAATGAGTTAAATGAGGAGAATTTTTTTTTTTTTACTAGGAACTAAACCTTCTATAAAAAATGTGAGAAGGGCTTTAAAATGCAAATACAGTTAATATGTTCTGTGTTATGAGGGGTACTACAGTATATTACGTTGCAATCATTTGATTATAATGATGGAAGATTATCACATCACCTGGTACATGGCTACAAAGATGTTTAAAAGCACTTTTAAAGTCGAACATGAACTGACTTTCACTTTTCATGAATTAACAATGGCTAATTAAAACACTTTCTGTACTCACTGGTAGTCCTGTTTTTCCCAATTCGCCCGGAAGTCCTCCTGGTCCAGGTGGCCCCTGTTCAGAATCAAACCAGATGGAGATTAAATTTGTTTTCATGTAAAAACATGCAAACAAGTAATACTAATAAAATATGCCAAACAACTTACAGGGGGTCCATCTGACCCGACACCCTGAGGAGAAATATACAGTGTGATGAGTGATTCATGCAGTTTGATGGACGCATATTTGGAGATGATGCTTAACTCACAGCAGCTCCACGAGGTCCAACTGTTCCGGGTTCTCCCTAGAAACAATAAGAGCTATATTAAATAAATGGATAGATCCAAACACGTTTTGTGTTGTTTTTGCAAATGATCTATGTGAGGCTAAATAGTCATCACATGACTGGGCCGGCCGGGCACACTTGACCCAGCAATGTTTGTACTAATGAGGAGCGATGCCGGGTTTTGCCTCCCCACGGAGATTACACAGAGGACTTGCAGGATTAGGTCTCATTTGTCAGAAGGAATTTATGCATAGAATGGCAAAAGAGCAGACAGCAGCTTGGCACCGTTTCCCGGACGTTCTCTGAGGTGAGGGGCTCATTAGTCACTTACTTTCTGTCCGGGGGGACCGTCAGGCCCGGGCTCTCCGATAGGGCCGGTCAAACCCTGCAGAGAGCACATTCAGTCAGGATTAGCTCACGTTGTCATGTGCTTGTTAAATGAGCCAGTATCTTTCCTCTAGCAATATTTCAATATTCAAAATTAGATCACTATAATGTTACATCATCATAAATTTCACCTTGTGGGAGGAGCCCTGGTCATAAAAGGGATTAACCACCCCCTACCGGCTGTTACATTATATAATACGGTGCAGTTTGGAGCAATAATTTAATCCCCAGTTTCACTCAAATCCGAAGAAATTTAAAGACGCACACTGGAGTAAAATTTAGAGGAGGAAGGAGTCAGCAGTGGGCCAAGAGGGCAAACCACTCAGACTGCAGACAGCAGAGAGCGACATTCCTTTGGCTCATTTCAAACAAGGAATCATTCCACACTCCTTTGTGGCTTCTCCGTGGGAGATACAGATTGGATTTGGACCACAGAGATACTTTTGTTTTTAAACTGCCATCGAGTCGATGCACAAATTAATTAGCATGTTTCATAAAGGTTTCTTTTGGGGATTTCTGTCACCGGTCAATTAAAGTACAGTACTGTAAAGCACCACCACTACCTTTCACCATCAGATAATATACATCAATGTCAATCTAATCAATTAAGCTTTTACAGAGGTGTGTTCCAGAAACTTTACACTTTATTGCCTTATTATTGTGTATTTTTTTAAGATAATATTAACTTTATTATGCACAGTCTTAAGGATGGCCCAAATGTCACAACATATATTCTAAGGAAAACACCAAATAGCCTACTAATATGATAGAGATTGCACATTTATTTATTTTTTCTAATTGCATTCTAATAAACAAATTCGTAAATAATGACTGTTCGGGTCAAAATGTTTTAACAATATTACAAGTTCGTGTTGAGAAGATTTTTGCAGAACATAGTAACTATTAGTTTGTTTGTTTTTTTTAAAGGATAAGTATACTCATGCCCCAGTGTGGACAATATACAGTAGCTGTAGTTGACGTCCTGTCTACTAATATTTTCATATTTTTGCAAACACCTAATCATTTTACAGTCCCCTGCCTGGATTAACAGCAAATGCAACATATGCGCTACTAAAGTAAGTCCAATAATACAAAAAATGCTAATATGCTTGAAATATGAATACAGAAAAGCATTCATACAAACATAGATTATTTACATCATTTCCAGGAATTCCGGGCAATCCAGAAGATCCAACCCTACCAGACTCTCCATCAGGTCCCTGCAAATGATAATTTCACACAAACATTTGGGAAATATGCCTACAATAAAATAATTATTATTACTATACAATTAAAAGGGGATATCAAAATCTAAAAGTATAGTTACAGCAAGGCCAGTTGGGCCATCTGATCCTCTGTCACCCTAAAGAAATAATAATAATAATAAATATAGAGTCGCAAATATAGTAAAACCAAAAACCATTACTGCACTCAAGAACTCACATCAATGCCATCAATTCCTGGTACACCTGCAGGTCCAGGAGGTCCTTGTTCCCTCTGGATAGGGAAAAACACAGTAGCACATAACCGTTTAAAAATATTTAATTATTTTTCATGTGATTTGTGGTTTGTTTGTTTGTTTGAGTAAAAATGAGAGCTACGCCCAGGGAAAAAGTGTGCCCTCAACCCACATCAAACATAAATCTACATAATGATTTGAGAATGCATTTGAGCTTCATTAACCATATTGGGTAACTTAGAACACTGTGGGTTATTGATAATAAAAATTTAAAAATATAGCAAAAGAATTTGTGCCAAAAATAATTGCACTGTGTTGTACTCACTCTGTGTTGAACATTATTTAAAATAAATACATTGTTGGAAAAAAAAAGTCAAACTGTAGTCATTAAAATTCAATAATCAGTGAATTACATAAGTGAGATTTTACTTCAACAAGTACAGTATAAAGCGTTACCTTTTTACCCAAAGGAATCCAGACATAAGTCACTCAAATACAATTTTGCATGTGTAATATCCTCACAACATTTGAAGAAAAAAAACACTAATTTGCATACTTGAATAACAGCCATATGTCTGAACATTGTGTAGGAAAGCACTCACCTGTACTACTGTCACATCAGTCTATAGAGAGAAACAAAGAGAGAGGAATGAGGGTCCCAAATAAGACTTACTTGAGCTGAGCAAAATAGAGCAAAGTGCAGGAGCAGCCCCAGGAGAGACCCTTGATAGCCGGGGGCCCGAGCCATGATTACCCGTGGGCTGGAAAGGTAACAGTTGTAAGTCCTTTTCTGTGGGATTTGTTGGGATGGAAGAAGCCCCAGACAAAACAACCCCGCTGGACCCCTCTCGGCTATCTAGAGACCCTCAGAGGGCCCGTGGCCATCCCGAGCTCATAAATATTCATGTTGTGTCATGTTTATTCATGTTGTGTCAGGTGAAAGGCGGGAAACAAAAGGGAGTGGTCACAAAGACTAAACCAATAGGCATGACCAGCTGTTTTTTTATGATTCCCGATTTGTTTAAAGTAAAAAGGAGGTGTAAGCTTTTTATCATCTTATACATGTCATAGGTCACATGTCCCAAAATGCATGCAATGTGGGGGACTTTTCTATGTCAAGGCAAGACTGTTTTATTTTATTTCTATAGCACATTTCATACACAAGAAAACAGTATGCACATTTTTGATAACTATCACATGACTTGAAACAGTCCGTTTTTTTTTAATGTGATTTATTCATTTATTATTTATTATTTATTATAGCAGGCCTTTCTCTCTGCTCTCGCCACATCACAAGGGATCAGCTCCAACTTTGAAAGATAAAATAAAGTATAACTAGCACATTCACATCAGAATTCACTACAATCAGGGAACTGAAATATGGAACTGTTTATTATTATTATTATTATTATTATTGTTGTTGTTGTTATTATTATTGATGTTGTTGTTGTCATTGAATAATTCTGTAGTTCTTTTGATTGTTTTTTTTTTTCATCATGTCCACTAGAGGGCACTATTTGTTGTTCTTTCGAATTGTGTCAAGGAAGGCACATCTTAAGAAAAAAATACATTTTGCTGTGTTGTGGGTGTTGCAGCACTTCATGGTACAACAAGTACGTCTACAACTCCTGTAAATAGAACTTGCAACAATCTTTACGCATTTATCAGTGCTGGTCGAACTGTAGCTCTTAGGATTTACAGATGTATTAGGGCCACCACTAGCTTTCTTTATTTGATCAGCTTTTTAGCAGTCACTTTGCTATAATATGGGATTGGTTCCAAGGTACATTTCACTGCATGCATAGCAAGTACATATTTATAGCTTTCAATATGGCAAATCAGCATCTAGTGCTGGGGTCACCAACGTGGTGACCGAGGGCACCAGGTCGCCCGCAAGGAACACAAACTGGTAGCCCTCTGCATTAATATGTACCCATGAAGTAGCTCCTAATTTCAAAAATGTTGATGAGCCCTTGCACCTATTTTGTCTTTTTTTCCCCCAAAATGTTCTGTGGTTTCTGATTGTTCTGACTGAAAATGAATTCTAGATGATACAATTGTGTTGATTAGCAATTATTGAAAGTCAGTTATTATGATTAATGTAATATCATGGTGTACAGTACATTAAATGTTCAGAACTCTGTACTGGGTGAAATGTTGTTGTAGTTTACATTTTAACCTGTAGATAGCGCTGCTGACCAAAAGAAAACAACACTAGTGCAGCAGAAACGCCATACAGTACTTGGTGTTGATACTGAAGTTAAAAAAACGGGTTCTATTTGACAGGCAATTTGTTGTGGAGATGATCCTGAGAACTTTTTGGCAGCGCCTCTTCTTGCCAGCTCTGATGTTCAAAATAGAACTGGGGTGTGATGTAAAATCCTGCAGGAGCAAAGGGGTAGTTCTATCAAATTGTCATCAGCCAACATGGAGCAACAAAAAAAAATATTCGTATTATAGTATTTCAAAGTCAATAAAATATCTGAGCCTTACCTATTAGCTGATTAGGGTTGTAAGCTTTTTAATTAATGTGTGTGCGATAGAACTTTCTTATCTTGAAATTGAACAACTCAAGAAGGGCTGCTCATTTTGCATGTAAATAAATACATACATAACCTCTCCAAATTACAAATCACAATTTGACACATTGATTCTAATCTCAAAGGTTTGTACCAGGCAGTGCCACTTGATTTTTACTGTTTGGGAGCATTTTTGTTTTATTGTTTTACTTTTGTCCATGGAACAACTATTGACACTAACCGTACCCCTTTTTATGACTGTGTACATGTACGTATGAGAAGTTATTTTGCTTATTGTAGACTCAAAAGAAAAACAATAACAGCAATCAGTCTGTTAGTTGTCACAGTGTGTAGAGGTAATAATAGCTGAGAGTTTGCAAAGCTGCACCAATTGCTGCTTGAATAAATATTTGGCCACCTCTTTCCGTTTTCTCTTTCACGTGTAAGCTCTACATTTGTCTACTTGTGCACACTTGGGCAGGACGTTTAGCTCTTTATCAAATTTGGAATGGATATCTGACAGAATCGTTATGTTTTGTAGTGCCAGCATTCCGATAAAGGTCTGATATTTTTTAGCTGTAGGATTTGTTGCTAGACTAAACAAGCCTGGATTTCTCTGTGTAGACGCCAACATTGCATGTGCCATGAAATATACATAAGTGCAACAGTATGTACAGAAGGAAGATGACATAACGTCAAATGCAGATGGAGTCGCTATGGTTACATAAAGTGCTGTATATAAAAATAATTCCTTAGCTGTGAAGGTCCGCACAGCATGAGTGTTAACAGTGTGATGTCACCTCATTTGCAATAGTGTAGCTACACCACTGTGAAATGTGTCAAAGGATCACAAGCGATTAACATTTGTAATCGGTCAGGCGGTATGCTACTGCAAATTGGCATATACTGTATCCTGAACTTTGTGGCAACATGCAGTATAGGCAGAGGATGAAAAGGTACACGAGTCTAATGTCCATGCTCTCACCATTTAGCTGCAGTATGTGCAGCACTTAGTTTCATTCTGCGAATGGATTCCAGTGCAGAAATATTGTGGGATGACACAGCAGCAACACAGAGTGTACAGAAGGATATTTCTGGAGAAGAAAACAAACATGAACACAATGTGTGAACTACATAATCTTATAGCAATACAGTTTGGTCCCAGGCTTATTTTCATTTTTGGACTCCGCCCATATCTTAGTGTGGTCTGGCAATGATGAGTCTTATGTTGTTCAGAGTTTAGAGGGTGTTGCGTCCCTGTGCAGGAGTGAGAAACTTCAAGTCCCCAAGATAGGGTTTTGCTTGACCCTTTACTTCCAGGGTGTGAGTGAATATTTTTCACATTTACATTCTTAGGGTTGGGAGCCAAATTGGTACATTTATATTGGCCGGTGCACTGTGGGAATCAAATGCTGTCAGGTAAGGCATCAAGCAGGCACATCATTTCAATAATTGGATTCGAAAAATAATTTCTGCTATGTTTTGTTTAATCAAAGTTATGGCAATACATGTACAGAATTGTTGTAATACTAGATTTGTAGTTTGGTCAATGCATTACAAAGTATTTATAGTTGTAAAAAAACAACAACAAAAAACTCCAATCCGTACCAAAAACATTCATTCTTGCATCGCTAACTACAAATGTCTTTTTTTTGTATGTGTGTGTGCAGTTTTAACTTGTCTTGACTCTAAATTAATTGAGCATTTATTATACATGTAATGACTCTTAGCTAGCAAGCAATCTACAGCTTATCTATCTAACTGGCTAACTAGCTATCAGTCCTAGGCAAAGTATGGCCGGTGGGCTGCATAGAGGCAACTCTGTTCTTTAATCTGACCCACCGAGGTTTTACATGATCTCGAGTCCTGTAATATTTTTGTGTTAATTTAGCCATTTCCCCTCAAATTGGACAATTAAAATGCATTTCCATATATGTTTTTTATTATTGTTTTATCTCATTAAATCTTTGGTCTAGATTTTCATTATGAATTTAAAAGAAAAGTCAAATTTACAGACACTGTTCATTATACTTGTATTAGCCTAAATAATTAGTTATTAATTCTAACATAACTAATTATGAATACAACTATGTAATATAGGAATAAAATAAAGTAGTTTACATTTTATCTGTCTATTTCATTTTAGTTTGTTATTTGGCCCTTGAGCATCTATTTATGTCCATCTGTTATGTCGGTCTGTTTACATCAGTGGTGGGCAAAGCTGGCCCATATGGGCCACATGTTCACTCCGTTGTTGTTGTTGTTGTTGTTGTTGTTGATGATGATGATGATGATGGTGGTGGTGGTGGTGGTGGTTATTATTATTATTATTATTATTATTATTATTATTATTATTATTATTATTATTATTATTATCTGCAGCCGCTGCAATGTAACTTTTCCAGGCTCAGTTGAGAAGCTCTACTGTAGGCTACAGTGCAGAGTCAACTGCGCCTCTGGTGTGTGTGCGCATTAACGCACGCTCGTAAATGGGCTGTTTTAGCAACGCTAGTGACAGCCGCTTAGATTGTGCTCGGACTACTCACATTCTGAAGAGTAAATGGCCAATCTGTCATTTGATGAGCGGCTATCCTCTACGGTTTTCCTGAAGGTGGACGAGTCATTAGGCTACTAGGAAGGATTTCCCATTAGGACGTGGAGAGGAAAGGAATATAGTACGAGAGGACTACGTTGGTTAGCTAGCTAATGTTAGCTTGCCAGTGCAATGGTGAGTGAGTTGTTAGTTTCTCTGTTGCTAATGTTAGCTTACTAGCTTCTACATGGCTACTTCTCAGTGCAATGCTGACAGATATCAGCGATTGTAACACTGGTATCAGCGGTTTGACATTTGTGTGCACAGTTGCAAGATTGTTAGTTGACCCCACTTGACATGTTGCGGGCCCTTAAGCGAATCCTTACCTAGACTCACTCTCCACTTAAAATAGCAAGACACCATTGCTGATTATTAGTCTGCCAGTTCGGCACTAGTATCACGTCTCTACCGAATGATGCACCCTCACTTTACGATGCCGTTTCACCTGTAATGTTGAGTCCCCCCCACGCCCCCGTCTGTTTTGGTCCTCTTATTATAACTAAGCTAAATAGTGAACTTAACAACAAGGGCTATTTTCGCTAACTGTCCTACTTTCGTGCACGGTACGATTTAAAAATACACTAGCTGAGAACATTTATTTATACTGCTTACCGCACTGTTTTGAAACGTGATGAACAAAAATGATTCATTGACGGAAATAGCTATTTAATACCCCTCTGTTTTGTTTGTTTGTTTGTACCATAATCTACGGGTAGGCAAATTTTTGTGCAATTGATCTTAAAAATGGACAGATTGGCCAAATGCCACCCCTAGATGTGTGCGTGCGTAAAATATGCAAAATACTGTGATTTTAATAATAGAATAATAAGTCATTCTAAATGTTTTATTGTATTACAAATTGAATCAACCAATTACTAAACAAATACTTTTTTTAAATATATAATCACCTTTGTTTATTTTATTTTTTATTTTTTGTTATTGTTGCTAATTTTTTCCAGGAAGCACTAAAAAAAACAACCAAATTGTGAGTATCTAATTTATTAATAATTATATTATGTTGACAATTTGAGCAGAAGTGGTCCTCATCATGGTAGATGATTTGATTATTATTTTTTCTAAATACACACGCACAAACCCATTTTTATCAAAAAATGATTGACCATTATAACAGGACTATATTATAGATAGATGAATATTATTTTACTGTCTGTTAGTTTTCACCCTTCTTTGTCACGCAATCGCTAAATTGCACTGTAGAGAGCTATTCCAAAATTCCCCTAAAAGGCTGTTCATCACTCATGTCTCATTCTTATGTATCATATTCATACTTTTTGTGATAACCCTGGTCTCTGTTTTCCTTAGCAGGCCTTCGTGTGTGTCCCAGATGATGTGAGACACCTCAGCGTGTAGACACCACAATGACTGAAGTTCAGGCCACGGTGGAGTTCTCGGTGGAGCTCCACAAGTTTTACAATGTGGACCTGTTCCAAAGAGGGTGAGTTAGTCATTTATTGACACAACACTGTTCGACAACATCCATCTTATGCTTTTTTGGTATGTGTTCCAGTTAGTGACAAATCCACTAAGATATTTCATAGAATACAAAAGCATCCATCACACACGACACAATACTTTCTGTTGACTTGGCTCTTCAGAAAATAATTCACTATATTAAACTCTTTAAAATTTCCATTAAGTTCAGTTTCCTGTTCGATGGTCAGCCTAATTTTTTTGATCACAGATACCATCGCAAAAAAAACAAGACACTTGTGGACTTGCTTGAGTCAAATTTCATCATCTGTCATCAGCTAAACTGCACTGTTTGCTTATGGATTAAGTGTATAGAGTGCGATGCAGTCCCTCTTCTTGTCCCTTACCTTGAAAATGAATTACCGTATACATCTCAGAATTCCAGCCGATCAAAATGATCTTTGACACATTCAGAAGTAAGTACTGGGAAACATTATGTTTAGTAAATCGGGTGAATTTTCCCTCCTTCAGAGCAATAAGGATCACTTGTACTTTGCTTTATAATACAGGGAGTTTAGAAAGTACTTTTTTTAACCCACGCATGTGGTGGACATTATGTATCAAAGTTTATGTGTAATCACATTTGTTGTTTAAACGCAATGAGCACACTCTCCCTCAGAATATTATACAATTAATAAACTATGTAGATGCTGGCTGGGATTGACTTTTAGCAGGTTGTAGCCCACATTTCCATTCCAAGTGGAATTTTGTTCATTTTTTATTTAAATGTTGTACAGCATCCTCATGGACTATCTAACAACAAATTAAGTTAAATACCTTCCATCAAATATATGAAAAAAATATATACATAAATAAGAAGTAAAGTATTACAAAATGAAATCAAATTAAGTGGCAAAGACTGGTAAACAGAACCATGTTTAAATAAAACATATTTTGTGTATGTTTTTAAAGCAGCCTGCAGCAGGCATGGTTTTAATGCTTCGCTGTGGTGAAATAAAACGCCACGTCGGCTCATCATTACTTGGAAGAGTTCAGCTTTACTACTGTATATGAGTGACTGCAAAAAGAAAGTGCTTATTATTTATTCAGGAAGGGTTTAGTGTCGTTTTACAAATTAAGCCACTGGAAGCTAGCGGGTAGGTTATTCCTGTACTAGTGACACTAGAGACCAAACAAACATACAGTGTGTTGTCTCATATCATCTTTATTTTTTTTATGTTCCAATTTTCAGGTTCTACCAGATTCGTGCCAGTCTGAAAATTCCACCTCGGGTGCCGCACAAAATTGAAGCTAGTCTTCTTCACCCAAGTGGTAAATAGGATGTTTTCATGCACAGACTTTTATGTAGTCATGAATAAGAAGAAGATATTCATGTGCATCAGTGGCTCCACAATTGAATTGTCTTCTTTGTCTAGGCTCCGACCTTGCATTTCCTGCTTCAGTGCAAGATGATGTCATCTCCAGCAAAACCTTTCAGATTCTGTACAAGAACGAAGAGGTTGTTGTCAACGATGTGCTCATCTTCAAAGTCATGATGCTTCTGGATGAGAAGAAGGTAGGTTTATATGTATTTTTTCTTTAACTGTAGTTTTGAAAAATACATCTGTTTTTGTGGTCATATTACCACAATGTTCTTCTACATAATTTCTTAATATAAGTCTGCAAGCACATATGTTACTTGCATGTCATCATATCTTTTGAGAATTATGCTATTGTGTACATAAACTAACAGAAACAATCTGGGGAACAAAGGTATTTGGCATGAACTTCCACCAGCATACTGTAGGGGGCAGCAAATAGTTCCTCCCAAGTTATTTATGCAAACAACTGCATTTTCCATAGGGCTCGAAATGGATGGAAAGTCAGCTGTGCAATATTTTTTTAACAAACTGTCACGTCTGTAGCAAACTGTCAACAACATAGCCCCTGGTTTTCATACAGTACAAAGGACCTGCTTTAAGTTGCTCTCTAAATACTTTCTAAAACAGGTGGAAGAGTCACTCTCTGATTTGGATTTCCAGCTCCAGTTAGATTTGTATTTCACTGATGGCGATTACACGTGAGTGTTGATGGGTTTATTATTTCATATTATGTGAGTGTGAATAAGATAATGAATTACGTTTGTTTGTTTTTTGTTTCCTATCTACAGAACAGATGACCCAAGCTCTTTACAGAATATCAGCAGCCGCACACTTCGTTTGCACTTTAGCCTTCAGCGAGGCATCCACCAGCACATTAATGTCATGTTTGACTACTTCCACCTTTCTGTCATGTCTGTTGTTATTCACGCCTCCCTTGTGGCGCTACATCAACCACTTATCAGGTAGAACCGCCACATACCTCAAAGATTGTTGACATTTAGTAACATTTTGTATTGCAGCACAAGACTCATTTTACTGTAAAATAGATGTTAAATTTTTACGTGTACTCTGCTGCCTAGTTTCCCTCGGCCAGTAAAGTCAACATGGCTTAATCGCAATGCGCCGGCACAGACCAAGGACTCGGTGATCCCGCCTTTAGAGAACGTGGTGTTTGGCAGCGGTTATGTCAAACAGGTGTCACCAGATGTAAGTTATCACATTAGTTAAGGAGTAGGTTTGTTTGATACAATAATATAAGACTTTCTCACAATCCTTTTTCTTGTAATAGTTTTGAAAATATGTATACAAAAAAAGATTTAATGCAAAAACAAATAATTATATAGCCAATAATATGAACAGGAAACTATATTTTGAAACATTGGTAATACTGGTGAATCTAATATGGTTTTGTTAAAAAAAAAAATGTTAGTAAGAGCTCAGTTGTGTCCATTTCAATGTTTCCTTTCTTGATCCTTCAGGGCAGGTCATTCCTGGTGTCTGATCACTGTGTGCAGCATGCCCTCAGCCTCCACCATAACATGTGCTCCAGTCTCCTACTTGCCTACCAAGGCCTGTTTGACTACTTCACCAATGTGACTAAGGACCTGCCATCCTCCCATCGTATGGAACTAGGTATGCAGCATCCATGTTGTTCATTTATTCACCGCAAACTACATGCAATGGAATGCATGCAATACTTGCTGCATACTGCACATTAAGCAAAGAGGTCCTTATGTCTGCATTGATATTTGTGAAACATTACATACCAGTTTTAGTTGATATTCTCATCATCTCATGTCTTTTCATCTGGATGAAAATGTTGCATCGATCACAGACCCATCAAAGAGTCTTCACATTAATATGAAATCTGTTAACTCAGTACACCAAATCAGTAAAATGCCCAGTAGGCACAATTCAACTTAATGTAAATAGCTTACTAAAACTAATCTGCACCAGTGGACAGATACTAAACCACCCCAAAAGGACAAATTCATAAAAAAAGGTTAAACATGCCTATATGTGCAATCTTACTAGCCAAGCCCAGCATGCAAGTCCTATATGAGCGAGTACTAAGAAGACCCTATCCCAGAAGTCAAAGGCACGTCTACATAGGTATGTCCTGCCTCTTCCCATACCTCGAATCAGCCTGCCTTTCTCTCTTTTTTCCTCTTCACTCCAGTTATCTTCTTGTACAAAATTGGCGCACTCCTATTGCCACAATGTACTGAGCAGATGCACCTAAACTGCTGCCACCTTTTTCCTACTGTCTCACAACTTTCACATCTTTCAAGCCTTGGTATTACCCACTGACTTCTATAACAGTCAGCCTTGTCTGATTTTATCATCTTATCTTAGAAAAATAAATACTTATTTCTTTCACACCAGTACGCTCTAACACTGCACTCTTGTTCAGTCTTTCTCAGGCATATTCATGAACTCATTAAGTAAACTATAGAAGCCAATCACAAAGGCAACATTGTTCCCTTCCTTTTCAGAAAAGCTTGACTTGGAGGCCCGTCTAGCCGAGTTATGTGAACAAATGAAGGTAGGATCTGTTGATAATACAATACAAACATGTTCTTATCTTTAATCATGTAAAATCTTTGTAGAAACCAAACTGGCATGCAATTAAATCAATTATATATTTTTATAATGTTCATTATTTGCTTCACTTTTTTTTTTCTTCATCTAAGTTGCTATTTTATAATAGTATATTTGCATGTATTCTTTGGTACTTGATAAAGGGATATTTTTAACACGATATAGCAATGATCGTGCAAAATCCTTTTCAGGAGTCCCCAGAAACGACATGTTTGTTCAAGTATTAACAGTGCATCATCATTTTAGATTAGTCAATATCAATACCCTTGTAATATCAGAGGTTTTGGCCCAACACCTTCAAAATGTAATCAAAAACACATTATACCAATAACTAGGTTCCTGGGTTACTCATAGAGTGAAATTAGCTTACAGACACATGCATATATTTTACTTGACAAAATTCATGGTTTTTTTTTCTTCAATTTATTATGTCATTAGAAAATGTAGTCTCTCATTAACTTGAGAGCCCCCTGGTGGTGTTTTTTTGTCTTTTTATACGTGTAGCAAAAAGCAGAGTCCCCTGATGAGTTGGCAGAACTGGTGAACATGAATCTTGCCCAGCTCTGCTCTCTGTTGATGGCTCTCTGGGGACAGTTTCTCGAGATTGTCTCCCTACAGGAGCAAGTTGCTGCCCTTCTAGCTGTGGAACACCACACACTAAGAGTGAGTTCAAACTTTTAAGTCCTTAACATACATCAGTAATCCTGGAATAACAATCATTTCTCTCTCATGAAACTACAGTCTGTAGTGAAGAAGCAATCTTAATCTTGACCTTGTACCTGCTGTTATTTCAGGTGAGGCGATTTGCAGAGGCTTTCTTCTGCCTCGAACATCCGAGACAGTCTGCTTTGGCATATCAGGAGCTATAGTATGTTGTAGTCGACTGAAAATCTTACACTAGGTAGATGGTAGCGAACATCCAAGTGTTACAATAAATGAGATGTTTTTGTTCTTCTATCAGTGCTCACAGTCACCAGCAGATGACTAATGCCATCAAAAGTTCCAGCTACTTTCTATCCCTGCCTCCACTCCCAGTGGAATGTGCGGATTTGGACGGTGACATCAGCTCTCTTCCCATCATTTTTGAGGATCGCTACTTAGATTCTATCACTGAAGGTCAATAACAAATAATGGTGGTTGAAATGTACTTTTATAAGGATCACAGAATAGTTTTAAGCCGTATATTTTGTTTCTCTCTTAATTCATGATCATCCTGGTTGGAATTTGAAGATCGTGATGGACCCTGGCTGGGCATGCACAACACACGGTCTGCGTCGGTGCCAAGTAAATCTGATAAATCTACTTCTAAGGACTACGTTGCAGTGGCCAGTCTCTTACCAACTGATTCTCAATGTGCTGCTGTGAATAAAACCTGGTCAGATAACTTTGAGCCACCGCCCAAATCCAAAGGAAAATCTGTCAAACTGAAGAAAAATTCAAAGATTGAGAATCCCAAGAAGCTGATTCGACATGGATCCAAAGACTCAGTGGTTCTGGTGGGTTATAAGAACCTCAAAGCTCCTTTTGCTGAGCCAAGCACCAAGTGTAAGGAAGGGGAGGCTCCCTTGAACTCAGAGGAGGACCAAAATGCCTTGCAGGTGGACTCGATTAGTTGTTTAAGGACTAGTGATGATTCTGTCTCTGACCCCGGTGCCTCGTCGTCACACTTTGTAAAGAGTGTGGTTGATTCCGTCTCCGATGACAAAACTTTTACTGCTGCTTGTCACCAGACAGGCACTGGAACTGTCCCTGTGTGCCAACAACCCCTGAACCAAGTCGATAATAGCAACCAAAAGCCGATACAGTGGTCTGCTGGGCCAAAGCAAATTGAAGTTAAACCAAGTCACAAAAACCAAGGTGGAAAAGTTACAGTTATTAGGCCGTGTCATACTGATGGTGCTATTAACAGCAATGTTCCAGAAATTACCCAGACAGAATGTTACTCCAGTCTGTCTGTGGTGGAGACAACTCAGCATTGCCATCATCCCTGTCTGGTCTCAGTACAGGTAAAGAGTGAATGTATCAGGCTGCCCGACGGAGCAGCCCCGAGTGCCTCTTCCCGCCTCTCAGACTCGGGCATTGAGAGTGAGCCCAGCTCTTCTGCAGCTCAACTTGGTTCAGGGTCACAGACCTTTCCGGGGGTGAGTGTGGTTGACTCAACTATGCCTGGTCTGCAGTCAGAGAAGATGACAGTGAGTTCTGCACCCGGGCCAGTACAGCCGAGTGTAGCGCAACAGCAGCCCTGTGAGGCAGCAGAGGTTCTTCACACACAAGATACTCGTGCTGCCAGAGGGGTTCAGTCATCGCTCACGTCGATCAACTCTTTGCCCTCAGACGATGAAGGTGAATGTTCAAGTGGAGCGGATGTCTTTTGCAAGCGGTCTGGTATTGTAATACAGGAGCAGAGTGTTGTGTTTTCTGGGGAGCACACAAACAAACCTGCCGTTGATGCGGCCTGTCCAGTTGATTCCCAGCTTGTAAAATCAGTCGTTGATTTGGAAATAGAACACAACATCATTGGGAATCCTGAAGTTAGACTGGAGGAGACATCTAGTCTCGAGGCCTTAAAAGAGTCTCGTAGTGAACCCCAAACTGCTTGCCCCTCGAGTAACTCTGCCACGAGTAGCACTGACCTAGTAAAACGTGGCATGGTCGAGAATTATTTTGGCTCAACTTCCAGCACAGATGCATCTGAGATCAGCCCTCTAGAAACCTCCGCTATCACTCTGGAAATCCAAACAGGACCTCAGGTTGAGGAAGATGAGGATGAAGGTGAGCATGAAATGATAGAGAACGGCTACTACGAGGAAGGAGACGGCTATGCCTTTGTCAATGGTGTTGCTGATGAGGAGCAAACGAGCGTTGGTGGCGCAGCTGCCCAGGAGACGCAACTTCTGTTGGAACAGCTCGGCATCGGCCACATCCACGAAAAGCAGGATTTATCGAACGCTCCAGTCTGCTCCAACGTCGCCTCTGCTAGTTCTGGACAGAGCGCAGGGAGGCGTCATCCTTCTACCTCCATGTCTTGTAATCTAAAGTGGTATGAATGTGTACCTGCACCACAGATGAAAGAGTGAGTTGTGATCTTACATTACCACATTAGAGTTTTGCATGCGTTATAATAACTGAGCATTCACGGATGAAATTGTAATCATGTAGGTTCATTAAAGCTAAGGAAGAAATGAAGCAATTAAAGCTTCCTGGGGTCTTGTACAGTGACGTGCCAGAGCTGGCATCCACAATACCCTACTTCAGCTTGGAGGAAGATGAAAGCTCCAACGAGGGCATTCATCTTATCGTTTGCGTGCATGGCCTGGACGGTGAGGTGTTGAAGTTCTTCAGAGCATTTTTTTTTTTTCCCGGAGCATTAAATGATGATGTTGTTCCCCACTATGCTTCAGGCAACAGCGCAGACCTGAGACTAGTGAAGACTTACCTGGAACTTGGACTGCCCGGTGCTCGTATAGACTTTCTAATGTCAGAGAGGAACCAGGTGATTTTTCTTCAACATTGTTATGATCAGGGTTTTTTTATGTGCAGACGATCAGCAATCCTAAAATAATCTAAACTTTTATTTTTACTTGTGTTTTCCACCCAGAATGATACCTTTGCTGACTTTGAGTCAATGACAGACAGGCTGCTGGATGAAATAGTCCAGTATATACAGATTTACAACCTCACACTTTCAAAAATAAGGTAGGTGTAAAATATTAAATTTTCGGAGATTCATACAGTATAATAATTGTTGCCATTGTACCTAGTTCCAACCACAGACTTTTATTTATTATGGAGCACCGTTTTACTACCAGTAACACCAAAATCACATTTTTGCCACGTTCCATCTTTAGGAACAGTTATGTCCAGACTACAAGCCACAACATTTTTTCCCACGTTTTGCCCCAGTTGGCACATCACATTCTCGTCTATTCTAGGTTCTCTTTAGTCTCGTTAAAATTGTATTTACTGTTCATGAATTTTTTAAGTGTTGCTCCTCACACATTGAAGCATTCTGCTCAGTATTCAGATCTGATCTGCTCAAGCGTACACCCGAAAACACATTCTTCTGTCGTATTTCCTACACTAAAGTTGTCCTATCTTTTTTTGTCTAGAATCTGTATATGTATAATCTACACGCAATGAACATGCAGTGCTTGCTTCAGTAAATTTGATTCTACAAAATCTTCAAATAACAGTTCTCCAAATGCTTCAAACTGTTAATTGAAAGTACTTTCAATACAGCATCACTCCCTAACATATGTCAACTAGCTTCATGCTAATATTCAATAGGAAACACCTTAGACAGGCTAACTGAAAATTGCCTAGCTCTGGCAGTTGTTTCAAGTTGAACAACTTCAACTTTAGCATAAACATAGCAGTCACTTGTACAGGTAGAGCATCTAACAACACTCAGGCATGCAGTATATTCACTCTGCTCTGTGGAAGCAATTTGAGCTGCCGGAGTTTTTGTTTAGTTTTAAGTTTGCTCACTGTCTTGCGTGTGGAATTTCTTTTTTTAATCGTATTGCATGTCAAATTAACTTGGGCGCAGCTTGTATACTGGTACGGTCAATAGACTGAATTCTAATATTATTTTAACCTCTTCTTTTCCTTCATGCAGTTTTGTGGGGCACTCGCTGGGTAACCTGATAGTTCGCTCTGTATTGACCAGGCCCAGGTTTAAATGTTACCTGAGCAGGTTACACACCTTCCTTTCCCTCTCTGGTCCTCATTTGGGCACACTGTACAACAGTTCAGCATTGGTCAACACAGGTAAGTTTCGGGTCATTCCGGAGAGTCTAATAATAGTGATAGCAAACAGGATGCTGTTAAATAACTTGTTTCTAGGCCTTTGGTTTATGCAGAAGTGGAAGAAGTCAGGGTCGTTGCTCCAGCTGACTTGCCGTGACCACTCTGATCCTCGACAGACTTTTCTCTATAAGCTCAGCAAGAAATCTGGTTTGTGGTGCTTTATCATTTGCTTATTTTGAGCTTTTGAGCTATGAGTACCTGTATAAGAAATGTCTGCACTGGTCTTTTGTCTGTAGGTCTGCAGTTTTTCAAGAATGTGGTTCTGGTGGGTTCACTCCAGGATCGCTATGTTCCCTATCATTCAGCTCGGATAGAGATGTGCAAAACGGCATTAAAGGATAAACAAACTGGTATGATACATCACTATTAAACTGCTGAGATGACCTTGTTCTATATTTTTGTCATCATTAATTTGTATTTACTTTGTGTATGATGGCTTTATATTGGCAGCTCAACTCTTCAAATATATTAAATGACAAAAGTGTTTCTTACTTCACCAGGTCCCGTGTATGCTGAAATGATTGAAAATCTGCTGCTGCCAGTACTTCAGAACAAAGACTGCAACCTTGTCCGATATGACGTCATCCACGCGCTTCCCAACACAGCCAATTCTCTCATCGGTCGGGCTGCCCACATCGCTGTTCTCGATTCCGAGATTTTTCTGGAGAAGTTCTTCCTTGTGGCCGCCCTCAAGTTCTTTCAGTAAGAACTGCATGTGGACAAGATAATGTGGAGCTAATACCTCACCTCATGGGACTTTCCCTCCAGTGACCATCGTTGAACTACTTATATATACTTTTTAATGAAATAAGACATGCATCATAATTATTTCTTTCTTTCTCTTTGTTCACAGTTTTTATGGAGTTTGTTTTTATTTTTATACTGCAAATGTTGTTTTTGTCTGGAGGGCAATGTTTCTGACAGGTTTAAATTTTTCTTTTTAATGTTATTTATGTACTGTATGTTCTATATATTATTCAATTCATTTTAGCTGTTGAAATGAAACAAGAGCTGCTACATTATTAAAATAGCGAGTCTGCACATAACATCACCATTTGAAAACCTTTCCCAACAGTTTTTAGAGACTGCATTCATTTGCACCACAGCTACATTTTACAAGCTTTTGTACAGAAAAGTCATTTGTACAGGATGCTTTTGTATTGACTATTTTCCATCCTTTTTAAAAAGAAAAGACTGGATTTGAAATAGCAATGTTACTCTCAGACTTTGGAGCTTTTCGTTTGTTGTTAATCCTTTATGCATCATTGTGCACATTTGCCAACACGGTGTTGGAGAAAATAAAGCTACAGCATAACATTTTGTCACAGGGATCTTAAGCAATGCTCATCATTGAACAAAAGCACATTTGGTTTTTGTCACCCGTTTATTGAGAAAGTATTGCAATTATTTTGATTGCTAACGTCGGGTGATTGTGTCAACTGGAAAGCATTGTTTGGATTTTTAAACATGTTTCATGGGGAGATGTTTTTTTTCATTGTACCATTAAAATTGACAATATAAAACTTAATTTCTGATTTAAACGTTATTCTTCAGACTTTGTTGAAGGCGGGGAGAGTATTTTTGTAACTTTGATATGAAGTCTTCGTTTTATCAAAATCCCCAGTAGATGGCAGTGTTTATTAACCAAGCTATTCTGTCAGATTTCAAAGCAATGAGCTGGAACGCAGAAGCAAAGATTTATGGTGGAAAATTGTTGAGCAAAGTTCATCAAAAGATCTAATTATAGAGGTGGTCACACTCTGTGGCTAGGAAAGCACTCTACGCCCTTTCCATTCCCAGAGTGACTTTTGCTTGCTAGTGCCAACGTACTTTTTCT